>NC_143476.1:91009793-91209793 GCF_987193195.1 Phasianus colchicus | reverse complement strand
GAAATGTGAGCCACGTACAAATAGAATATCATAATTACACAGAAACAAAAGCCAGGATTTTAACTACCTGGGCTCCAAATTAACAGGGAATGTAGGCTCTTCGACTCCCTCACAGCAAGAAAGACATGGAGTGCATCCAGAGAGGGGAATGGAACTGAGAGGAGTCTGCAGCACAGTGCTGTGGGAGCAGCTGAGGAAATGGGTTGGGTCATTTTGGAGCAGAAGAGGTTTAGGGGAGACTGCATCGCTCCCTACAACTCCTGAAAGGACGTTGTGATGGGAGGGGGGAGGTTGGACTCTGCTCCAGCAATTGGATGAGAGGGAATGGCCTCAACTTGCACCAGGGGAGGTTCAGATTGGATATTAGGGAATACTTCTTCTCTGAAGGAGTGTTCAGGCAATGGAATGGGCTGCCCAGGGAGGTGGGGGAGTCACCAGCCCTGGTGGTGTTCAAGGAACGTGTAGATAAGGTACTAAGGAACACGGTTTAGTGGTCTGTATTAGTGGTAGTTGGGCAGTTGGACTTCCTGATCTTAGAGAAAAACACAGAGACTGCACAGATCACAAGGTCATGGCGTTATCTGCAAAGGGAGAAGCAAGGAAGATGAGCAGTCAGAACGTGGAGCGGATAATGATGAAGTTCTCAGGAGGTTTGGATGGATGAGACTCGAGGTGCTGATATCTTTGCAGTGATGACAGTGTCCCCACGTGGCTGCTTTGGGTTGAGTGCTCTGTGTCGGAGCTAACAGTGCAGGGAGGTTTGAACAAAATGGAAAAGCAAAACCGACTGCCACAGACCCACCTGGGTGAACAGAGAGGGTTTCATTTCTGTGGACCAGAGGAGAATCTCAGATTTTAGGGACAGTGCACAGTATAGCACAACAGATAATGTGGAGATACTGCAGAAACTGGAAAACAATGCCCTTTGGTTTTGGGGGGGGGGGGGGGGGGCAAAATAAAGAATGGGAGAATTATTTCATATTTTTCTGTATTTCCAGAGGGAGCAAGAATGGGATTCCTCTCCTCTAACAAACACCAAAAGCCAGGCACCTAGCTTGATGTTAGCACCTTGGCTGCCCCTGCTGATGGAAACATCCTGTGGAATACTTTCCATCTCACTTGGTGTTTGGAAACAGTGATACAACGGTTCCCTATTCAGTGCCTTCATGACACTCATGGTCTGACACACATCCATCATATCCCCTCACATCTGATGCTCCTGTGCCAAGGCTGTTTGATATTTCATCACTTTTCCTGTTCTCTTATCATTACTTCAAGACAGAACGATTAAATCTGCATTACAATTTCAAGTTGCTAAAGACAGCTGCTGCCATCCAATGATGTTTTTTAGTTTTGCCATCTATTCCTTTCCTAATGATTCTTCAACTACATATATTTCCTCTCTGTGGCTCCACTGATGTTTCCAGCAACCCACCTGTGATGCCCTTGAGGCCATTTCCTGAGCAGCAGCAGTCCATTTGGAGCCACTCACCCACACCCCACGGAGACGGCTTCCCTTCCCTTCCCTTCCCTTCCCTTCCCTTCCCTTCCCTTCCCTTCCCTTCCCTTCCCTTCCCTTCCCTTCCCTTCCCTTCCCTTCCCTTCCCTTCCCTTCCCTTCCCTTCCCTTCCCTTCCCTTCCCTTCCCTTCCCTTCCCTTCCCTTCCCTTCTCCCCCACAGCAAGGCACTGCCCACATCACCAGCTCTCCCTGCAGTTCCTCATTGTGAGCTTTCCTTTCAACACCCTGAACACTTCTGTACAGCCATCAAACTCCTTCCCCAGCCAATTATGACACGAAGCAGCATGGATTTCTGTCAGCATGTCACTGCTGGTCCTCTCTGCTGTGAGGACAAATCGCTCCCATCCTTTCTGTCCTGGCTCTCTGATCTGGTCTGGGAGCCAGCAAAGCTCTGCTTGCTGTTAGGAAACCTGCAGGTTTGTGCCTTGCCATTTCTGCTCTCTGTGCTTTGGTTTTCCTGGGAATACTTTGCAGTGTCAGCAGTGTTAAAGAAGAAAAGACCGGGCAGTCTGCTTCCACTTCTTGGAGGACAATGGTACAGATCAGTATTCTGAATTTTGGAGAGTGCAAGTGTAGAAGACTCTTCAGTGATTTTCCCTATTTGCTTTCAGGGTGTTTTTGCATTGCTTTGTTTTTAAACCGGTGCTTGTTGCTGAGTTGCAGCCATGCACATTGCTGGTAGGGCTGGATCTGGGCAGAGATCCAGCTTGTCTGCTCTCCCATTTCAGACGTTACAGAGATAACTACAAGCATCTTTCCATTCCATTCATCTACTGATTGGGAAAAACGGATCTTATGCAATGACCAGGCAGAAGAGAAGGCTCCTGAGAGACCTGAGAGTGGCCTTTCAGTATCTTCAGTATCTGATGGCCTTTAAGGGTCCCTTCCCACTCAAACCGTTCTGTGATGACTCTACAAGAAATGTCACCTGGGCCACTTTGGGTCCCATACTGCAGTGGCATCGCACTGACAAAGGCAGGAGCTGCTTCCAGGCTCTGTGCTGCAGAGCTGTGTGCTCCACACGCAGCCACTGGGCTGAGACAGGGCTGTGAGCTGCACCTTACCTTGGGGAGTCGGTACTTCTCTCTCAGGTGAACCCTCAGACAGGCTCTTTCCGCCTTCTTTTGTGCAAATGCTGCATCTCTTTCCATCCTGGAAAATAAGAAAGGAAAGAAAGAAGTTTCTTCAAGATATTATTGATAAAACAGTTGTCCTTTACACCGAGGCAGATGCTGGGCTACAGAAAGTTGGGTGCAGCAGTTACTCCTGAGGTTATCTAACTTGCCCAAAGGCACAAAAGCAGCGATAACAACAAACTGATGTCAGGGGGATTAATCTCAAGATCAGTAGCTGGGGAACTGCTGGAACTGGAAATTGGCCCTATGTCATTAACAGCCCTGGGTGCCCTCTGCCAGCTCCAACTCCTCCCAGATTCTTCTGAACCCATTTATTGTCCCAAAAGTTCCTATCACAGCACATGCCAGTTTCTCCTCTATGGAAAAGAACTTCCTCTAGCTGTGATTTTATAAAATGCACTCATTAAATTGAAGATTCTTTGTTAGATCACTTGTATCTATTTGCACACTGTGTGTCTTCAAAGATGTCTGATGACATGTGTACTTTCCATTTTTAAAAAGGGATTATAAACAGGAGGGGAATCAACACTTTACATGGGTAGATAGTGACAGGACAAGTGGGAATGGTCTTAAGCTTAAGGAGGGAAGGTTTGGATTGGATATCAGGGGAAGTTCTTTACAGAGAGAGTGGTGAGGTGCTGGAACAGCTGCCCAGAGAGGCTGTGGATGCCCCGTCCATCCCTGGAGGTGTTCAAGGCCAGGTTGGATGGGGCCCTGGGCAGCCTGGGCTGGTATGAAATGTGGAGATTGGTGGCCCTGTGTGTGGCAGGGGTTGGAGATTCGTGATCCTTGAGGTCCCTTCCAACCTGAGCCATTCTCTGAGATGATGTTGAATGTTCTTCCCCCCGGCCTTCTCCCTCCCCTTCCTTTTTCATAGAAATTCTCAGCCAAAATTTGTTTTGTTCCATCCAACATCCAAACTACTTGCAAGATGAAATGTTATTTATTTTCCCTCTCCTTCAGCAAATGAGTTTTTGGGTTTTTTTTTTCCTTTCCGGTTCTCATTAACTGGAAGCCAACTTAAGCATCATTCAGCCAGTGATTAGGGGGATGGTTGTGAAGAGAAGGCTTGTATGCTAGTGACCTGTTTTCCCATTCGTTCTCAACCTTTCTCTTCCCCAGCCACTCCTCCATAGGAGCAGTCACTGGTCGTACAGCATTGGGAATGTCCCCTCTGGGACATCGCATCCCTTCCAGTGACACCTATGAGACGTGGAAGGGGGGGATTCTCTGCTTGACCTGAACTTTTCACTTGCCCTGGTGTTGCTGGAAGACTTGGCAACCTTCCCCCATTACCTGGGTCCTGGTATGCTGCAGGGTTTAATTATGGAATGCAAAGTGCTGCAGCTACAGGACTCAGGTATAGAGGCTGTTGCATGACAGCCAGGAGCAGGTGTGCAACTGGTGGCCCCTTGCCCTTAATGCTGGAGATTGCCAGCAGAAACCACATGCTTGCTCCCCTGAACTGCATGTTCTCCTAAGAAACAGCAATCCCTGCCTTTCTGGTGAGTTTCATTGCATTATAAAAATAAAAATACATAAAAAGGCCAACAAAGCACAGAATCCTGGCCAACGCCAGGACATCCATGTATCAAAGGCCACGACTCCAGCAGAGCTCATCACCTCTCTGACCTCTCTTACATAACCCCACAGCATGGACTGTCCTCAGCAAACTGAAAGTAAATCCCATCTTCCCAAACTGAGGCACTCCTGCACTGACTCCTCAGCACGTTTCTGTATGTGAAGACACACCTCTCTGGTACAAATAGTACTCTTCACAAGAGTTTTCCCCACCCCAGCGACCCTGGTTTGCTCTCCAGCCTCAGCAGAGAGCCCTTCCGCCCGCAGCTGATGACAAAAATATAAAGCAAAATATCCTGTATTTTATTCCAGATCCAATGATACCTGTTTGAGGTGATACGATAGAAAGGGCTGCTGCTAAAAACAGAACTGGATACCTCGGATTCCATCGGTCATTAACCTTTCACCTATAATCATCTTACACAGAGGATTTACACAATCGTTATGTAATTGATCATTAGAAGAACAGATGCATCTCAGATTTAAAAGTCAATTGTTTTCTCCATAATTATGCACGATTTGAACTCCCACATGCTAAAAGTCCTCTGATTTACTCCCGTTTTCATACAGAAAAAGAAATAACATTTCTGGGATTTGACCAGTCGCGAAGCGCGGTTCGATTTAAGTCGATTTTACAAAAGGTAACAAAAAGTGCAGCGATAAAAAGGAACCATTTAACAACTTTCCTCTAAGTCGACATCACCCCTAGGGCACAGCACGCATTACTTTTTCTACATCTGCCATGATCAACGTGGATAAAGCGAAGTTTACTCTGCACAGAGGTGTAGGAGAGCAAATCATGCCCCGTGAGAATTCATTCCTGCGCCACAACCATCCTCACACCCATGGGAAAATGTGGGAGGTAAAAGAACCTCTGTTCAGATTGGATCCAGCTGAGGAGAGGGCAGAGGGAGCAGAGGAGAGAGGGAGAGTCAGAAGATGAGGGGAAAAGGGCGAACACAGCATTTTGCCATCTGCATTTGGCGAGCTGCTGTTTTGGAAAGCCTCTAGCAAAGATTTAAAACAGAGGTGGAGGGGAGAGCTGACGTTTGGGTTTTCTCTTGGGATCTCTCTATCTGCCCAAGGTCACAAAGACACAGCCCCGTGCTGCTAATGAGGGAACTGGTACTCACTTCTCCTCAACCATTTGCTTTTGGTACTCCTCATACTCCTCTCTGGTCATTCCTGCAGCAGCTGCTGGGTCGGAAGGAGTGCTTTCTTCTTTGCTTTCTTCTCCTCCACCTCCAAGCCCCAAATTCTTCACCTGGTTGCTCAGCATGCTTTTCATTAGGAAGGCCATCCTTAAGAAGAAAGGAGCTACAAGCAAACCACCACGGGAAAGACAAAGCCAACCAACCAACAATAGAGTAATTTCCAAAATCAACAGTCGCAAGCAGGAGAGTTTCTACAGCCACAGCAGCTCCTCGGGGGCACAGTGCTAGTGAAACGTGAATGCCAAAACCAGTTTGTCAGCCATAATCTGGATTAAAGAGTGAACTCCTTAATATCTAGAGGCAGATGGTTCAGATTACACACACACACACAAAAATCATTAGATGCAGCCACCTACTTTTTATATTAATACCTTAAGCTAATTATAGTTGAAAAAAGAAGAGTGTGCAATGGCACTTTGACTTCTTCTGCCTTAAAACTCTCACTTTCCCAAGGACCAGGACATTCCCAGGAAGAAAATGGACCTGAAATAAAATCCTAATCAAAAGCAAACGACATCTTCCTGCTTTGTGCTGGTTTATTTCACTCTTCCCCATCCTTCACCATGACTGGTGCTGCCCACAATCCCTGTTGGTTTGGATCTTAACTCTCAGTAAAGGAGAAATGAATCTGAGCTACAACGCACCCTTCACATGGATTCTCTGTGCAGCCCCCTCACCTTTCCAACTTCTGCTCGCATCATTAACCCCACAGCTCCATCCAGGTGAAGGTCTGCAGGATCTGCTACCGAGACCATAGATCATCTGGGGAAAAAACATCACCTGCTAGGTCTCAGAAGTTGATGATTTGGGGTTTCGAATGTTTGCTTTACTATGCCTGACTGCACCATGGCTTAATGGAATATTCTGTAGTCTTGATTATCCAAATGGTTCTCTCAGCACTCTCATAATTTCACTGAGATGGGAGGATTCCAGTCTGCCTAATGCCTTAATCTGCATTAGAGCCTTTCTAATTAAAGCAGTCCTGTTACTATTTAAAACTGGGGAAAAAAAAAAAAAAAATAAACAGGACCTTCTGTAATCCTGGATTATTAATGATTAAACGAGAAACTTGGAAATCTATTTTTCAGGTAGAGTCACCACGGCAGCAAGAACTCCAAATCACCACAAAATTACTTTGATAGACTGCAGATAACAAGGAAGTATTTCATTTGTTTAATCAAAATCGATTTTGATACTCATTATGCACTCTCAGGACTATGTATAAATGAGTCTCGTGAACTCGAGAACAGGCATTCTAATGTTAGATTTGAAACTGAAGACTGAAGTGTTATAAAATGTACTGAAGTTTTCAGAGCAATGACTGTATCTTGCTGTTTACAAGGATCATTGACTTAATAAAAACTTACAGCTAGGTGCTTATAAGTGCTGGTGTTGCTACGTCTCACATTTAAATCAATGCTCTTTACTTTCAGTTTAAATTCAATCAAGACTAAAGGCTCTGTTCCTGCGTTACCTGGTGGAACTGAGCTTTTCTTTAAAAAAGAAAAAAGCCCCTGATTTGTACATCCAATGAACAGAGGCATCTCCAACATCAGAATAGACTCAGGAGTCCTAGAATAAGTGAATTAAAGTCCAAAAGCCCATGGAAAAAAAACAGAACAAAGCCACTATAGATGCAAGCATCCAAACAAGAGACTGTGCTCCCAAAACAGCAGCAGCAGCAGCAAACTCTGACCACACAGCTCAGATATATCTGTGCATCTCTGAAAGGTCCTCTTCATTCCCCTGGAACAGCCTTTCATGCAGCAGTCTGAACACAAGGTCACCTATAAAGAGATAAATGTGATTTCTGAGTCTTTCTCAGCTTGAAGAGCTTCAATTAAAGATACATCTTCAGTGTATCAGAGTTTGCTTCTGGTTGAGGAAAGCCAGTGGCAAATTAGATTGCTCATATTCTTGCAGGTTACTGCAAAGTTACTGGATAGGACAGTATGAATGAAACAAAACAGACATGCACACACAGAAACCATGAAGACGACTGATCAAGAATGGCTAACTTGTTTTGTGCTGTTGTACCCCAAGAAACCAGACCAGAGCACCAAGACGAGGGCAGTTAGTGAACCTGGAGCTACAGACAAATACACAACCTTCAGCTCAGAACAATTAGGTCATTTGTTTAATCAAAGCAGCCTGCAAGTTACTTAATTCACTGTTGAGAAACCTCCGAGCTGGCACGCTACTTTTCACTTGACCTTAAACATCCAGCATCAGGCAGGGCTGAGCTGAGATCCTGAAGATCCCTTGAATCTTCAGGATCTCTGAAGATCACTGAATCCCCTGGACTTCAGTGACACATAACAGATTACAAGAAAGAAGTTTATTAAAAATATGCATCTTTATTCAAATAAGGTTATCTCTGAACTCCAACCCTCTGTTTACATCAGTCAGAAACAAACAACAGGAAATGTCAGCTGTGTGTTATGTTTTTTAAACAGTAGAAAGTCTTCAGTGTTACAGTAATTGATGTATTGATGTCATTTTCTCCAAACAATCAACAAAGTAATTCACAAATGACTGAAATTTGCTAGAGAGATTCTGGTATGACCATTTATTTAATAAGCTTTAAGAAAATGAGATCCCCTTGACACTGCCAAATATTTGCTACTTCAAATACTGTTATTTTCTTGGTCTCCTCCATATTGTCAAACATACTGGATTCCAAGTTGCCTTCATCTGTGAGTCCTGAAATTTCACTTGACAAAATGAAACGCCCTATCAATGTTGAAAGAAAATTCTAGTAGCCCACCACAAGAAGAGGCCACACTGACTGACAAATATTCTCAAAGTCCAAATTTGCTGCTATCACCTCAAGAACAGACGGGACAAGGTTTGGGCTGGATAACTGGAAGTTTTCCTTTGATCCAGTGAGTGGCGAGGCAATTACTGATGTTCCAGGGAGTGAAGACTGTGAAATGAAGCAAAGTTATCACTTTTAGGATGGTGCACTTCATACCTTCTGCTCACTAACACAGATGATCCCCAGATGCACACAGACACAGGTCAGATCTACTAGCAGCATCGACACACAAGCTGAGCCCCATACTGAGGATACAATTGTAGATTCAAGTATGTTGCTAGCCTCTATCCCCAATTTTTTTTTTTTTTTTTTTTTTTACAAGAAAAGACAACAGCATTGTTTGTCCAGTTTTGAAACAAAGTTGTAATTGGAGAAATTCACAGTAACAAGAAATGCAGGCTTCCTCCAACTGACACATTGGAGCTATTCCTCACCATGCCAGATGGATACACCTGACCTTTCAGAATGCACTTGTTAGCCTTCCTGCCTTGCAAAGCCTGTATTCAGAGAGGGAGTTCACTTAGGTGTTGCACTGTGCAGGAAAGCTAGCAATGGACAAGAACAACACTATTTTCAGAGCAATATAAGAAAATATATTCAGTTGTAATCGGTTAGACTCAAGGCACCTGTAAATATTTGCTGGTGTTAGAACTGAATGGATAAACTCCTGTGCTGTTCTGGGTTCTCTGAAAAGGTTCTTTCATTGACTTGTCCTGCTTATCCAGCAAGATGAGCCTGAAGCAGTAGTTTCTCCAATTAGTACAGCAAAGTCTCAAATTTGGAAATGAATGTATAAAGCTCTATCATTTACAGCATGCTACATACTGTAAGTACATAAATAGGTGTGTAGGTAGTATCAATTTATTGGTACAGCACAAACACCCACTTTTGGAGCACTGTTTCGGTAACAAAACATATTGCATAGATTTATCACGTCTTCAAATTGTCAGGCACAATGCTAGAGTGTTCTTCATTACAGTGAATTTGGCAGCAAGCACTGCACTCCAAGAGAACAGACTGTGGAACTGCAGGAGTATCATGCTAGATTACAGACACATTTTGCAGATTTTCAGACAGACTCATTGTTTAAAAGTGAAATATCCAGACACATCTGTGTGTTTCATAGAATTGGAAGGAAAAACATAGAAATATCATCATTCTACACATAGTTCAAAGACAAAGTTACCACAGGTAAGTAAACAAGTCAAAACAAATTCATTCCACGATTCTAATTTGAGCTTTCTTGTTTGTTTCACTCCTGAAGCAAAATGTTCATCTAATGAACAATATCAACAGCATGTGATCAGCCTTATGCTCTTGATATTAAACTGGGAACTGACACACAATACTGCTTCTGCAATAGCTGCTGGGCTAACAAACATGCCTGTATCAACAGCTTGTGAAGAAACCCTTTCACAGTCAGTATGTGTAGTTCAGAATACTTGCCAGGTCAGTACTTAAATCAAAGCATCTGTATTTGATACACAAAAGACACAAGACAGCTTTATAACAATAAAGGCATCAATTAAACACACCGTTAACAAATTCAGATTGGAAGAGGTATCAAACTATGGCACCTTTCCTAAAAATGTTCCAAAAATTTCTAAAATTAGACAGACTTGAAACTACAAAGAAAAAATCTTTCAATACACCAGAAGAAACTACAGTATGTTTTCTCTCACTGCCTAAGAACAAAACCCAGAATAAGGAGACAAACATCTGTTAGCTTGTTCCATGCAGCCTGCATTCTATTCCAGATATTACTAGCCTGTAAAAGGCTTCTCTTTGTGTTCATGCACTAAAGAGAACTTAAAATCTATACTTCATGAAGAGCTAAATTTCCAAAAATCATTCTTAAGCTATTAGATCCAAGTAATAAAGAAATGAAATGTCTATAATAAATTTTCACCAGAAAAAAAAAGGGTAATTTTAGTGGATTTTGTTTGTTTGTTTTTCTTGTTTTATTTTTCATTTTATCTTGTTTTGGTTTTGGAGGGTTTTAGAGAGCAGTGGTTTTATTGTTCGTTGTTGTTTTTTTTCCTAATCTAATATGGATTCTCAGTGGCAAGTTTTCTGCACAGGTCATCACTTTGCAAATTCTCATTATCAACAGCCACCTAACAGGGGTGTTTCAAATCCCTCCCCTGAAATTCTGACAAAACAGGAGGAATTCAGTGTTTGCCTTCCAGCATTGATCAGAAATCTCACTGAAAACAGAGACCTAGATAGGACTTGCATTATTCCCCTACCTAGCATTCACTCCGCTGCTCCCAGGTCTGTTTTAACCCTAAAATTAACAGCCTAAATAAGAACACATTTTGTTTGACAAAATTACGTAATTCACAGTACTGAAGTATATCAAACACTACATTTTCCCTCATGTACAGAATTGCATGATTTTCTGTGCATACATACTGCTGTTATGTACACACAAAAGGAAGAGGTCATCAAAAGAACTTTTTGGCTGCTGCTTCCTGTTGACTCCTGAAAGAAAAAAATCAGAAAAGTATTCATTAAGCATGAAGGAAAAAAAACTAGCTACCCAGTTTAATCAAATATTTATTTTGTTTTAGGATTAGAAGTATTCCTTCTCAACAGAAACTAAGGGAAATGGAGAACAAGTCACAGAATCACACGGAATGGCCCAGGTTGGAAGGGACCTCAAGGATCATGAATCTCCCCTGCCACATGCAGGGCCACCAACCTCCACATTTCATACCAGCCCAGGCTGCCCAGGCCCCATTCAACCTGGCCTTGAACACCTCCAGGGATGCACGGGGCATCCACAGCCTCTCTGGGCAGCTGTTCCAGCACCTCACCACTCTCTCTGTGAAGAACTTCCCCCTGACATCCAACCTCAATCTTCCTTCCCTCAGCTTCAAACCATTTTCCCCCTGTCCTGCTGTTATCTACTCTTGTAAAGAGTTGAGTCAGATGGTAAAAAACTCATATCTTAAGTCATATAGTAAAAAGCAGAAATTTCTTCTATTCACAAAAATACATGCAGCATGACTGCAGTTCCAATTCTGCATCACAGACAGAAACAAATTCTGGGTAGAAAACAAACTGTGTATGGATCTTAAAAATAAATTCTCAACATCTGATTTTCCTTTGCATGACAGGAAAGGAAACAAAAAGAAGTGATTAATGAACTTGCTTGAAATGGGTCTTCCTTTTCCCTCTTACATAGAATATTTTTGTTTTTCTCAGTGGACGTGGAGGATCTATCATGCACAAAAGCTAGAATTACAGAGCATCAAGAAAAACTGAATGAGACTTGCTCATTTAATCTGGGAAGCCATCTTCCCAGTTGACGGAATAACATGACATACATAAAAAATGTACTCTCTCCACTTTGTGGAGAAGCAGACACAGAAACAAAAGCGCCACCAGCTATATTAGTATCATATTAATAGCAGGTATCCTTCCACAGAGATAGCAAACTGCATTTTGTCTTCGAAGAGTACTGCAACTATCTTGGTCCCTTTATCTTGATAGGAGTATGCAGCAAAGAAACAGGAGAGAGGACAACCAAATAAGTCCTTACTCTCCATAGGTTTTCTTTTTCATCTATATTTAATTTGAATATTAAAACGTCACAGGGAGGAAGAAGAGAGCAAACATTCCAATTTAAAAACAAACAAACAAAAAAACTCCACATGACACTCAGAGCTCCATCAACGATCAATAACCCTTTATAATTAACATCACTAAGAAAAAGTTGACTTGCTCAGATCACATCAGATTTTGTTAAGACATTAATAAACTTCAGTAAATCCAGCAGAGGACCACAAGAATGGTCAGGGGCTAAAGCACAGGCCTCAGGAGGACAGGCCAGGGGAACTGGACTTCATGCTGGACAAAAGCAGCCTCAGGAGGCCTTGACACAGCTTTCGAGTGCCTGTGGTACTGGAAAGTACCACACTGGGAAGTGTTAAAGAAACTAAGTTTTTTTTTATGGAGATACACATCAGACAGAGAGACAAACTGAGGCAAGGAAGGTTTCCACTAGATATACAAGGAGGAGGGAAACAAAGTAAGCCTCATTACAGTAATGAAACACTGAAAAAGGGGTCCCAGAAGACTAGGGAGTTTGAGGTTTTAAAAGATCTGATCAGTGTAAACCCTAAATGACCTGGTCTGAATTCAGTGCTAACTCTGCTTTGAGCACAAGGCTGAACTCAAGACCTCCCAAGTCTCTTCCAATCTGAATGACTGCTCATATCATTGCAATTCTATTTCCCCTCAGAAGTTCTAAAATTACTTGCCCTGTTGGCTTTAAAAAAAAAAAAATACATACTTACCTATACATGATATAAGCAACGAATAACACTGTTTGCACTGCTACAAATATGAAGAAGTGCATTGTAGATAAGCACGATGGAAATGGTGGCAAGTCTGGACATTTTGGTTTCTCATTAGATGGCTAAAAGGACAAGAGAAGCAGTAGTTGAGAAAAGAGCAAACAGGACACACCATTAAAAGACTGGTAAATAAGATACAAAACAAGGCCTCTTAACATGATCTAAAAATTAAAACACAAACAGAAAAATACAGACAAAAGTGACAGCTACTCAGACCAAGCTGACTAACACTAATCTGAGGGTCAGAGGGGAACGAATAGGTCTTTAGTAAATTATTGCAGAAATTAAAAAGCTTGCATGGGATCACAAGCTAATTCAGCTTAATTGTTACCTAGGCAAGACTAAAGGTGCTCCTGAATGCTAACACCGTCATCTTTCACACTTAGAGACCTTAAGTAGTGTTTGCCTAAGTTCTCACTGATTAAACCTCTCCCTTCTGTGCTTCAATTTAGAAGTCTCCTCCGCACAGAGCTGTAAAGCAGTGGGACAAACCCAAAAAAGCACCTAGAAAAACTAATTGCATGACCTTGTTTCCACAGGAATTAGAGTAAAAATCCTGTTCTTTGTGCAAAACTTCTCATCAAGACACAGATCATACAGTTGGGTCAGGGCAGTGCAGTTTTAGCAAAGCAGCTTAATGAAGGATTAATTGCTCTGTAAATTGCATGCTGGCTCATCCCAGCTTTTTACTAACAGCCAAATAAAGAAGTATTACAGTCATGCCTTACACTATCAGCACATAAATTACCATATTTCGTTGCACTAGATGCTCAATGTCCCTTTTCACTATATGAAGGTGCTCTTTGATGTCATTGAAATGCTGTGCTGTTTCGTAGACTCCTGCCGCAGAGCCAGGATGCTGAGCTCCACTGATCAACCTCAGAGTGTCAGCCATGGCATTTCTGAAAAGAGACAGACAACAAACCATCACTCAACACAAAACAGTTCTTATACAAACAGCGTTTATGCTGCAAATATTTTAGCCCATTAAGATTAGTTTAAAATACCTAACTGCCCCAAAATAAAAGTTTCCAGCCTCCAAGAATACACATCAAGAGGTAATTCCTCAATCAAACTACCACATTAAATGCTTGATTCCACAGACAGTTTCAATTTGTACAGTGCAGCAGCTCCTAAAGTTGTGCTGAAATGAAGATCTGGCAAATATTCTATTGCTAAACATCTGCTTTGCACGACTGATGAAGTCCAAAACAAGTCTTTCATCCACAGCTCCCGACAAGGCTTTAGGATAAACAGAGTATAATACAATCTTTGAAGAAAATCAAAGCTGTTACAGAAAAATAAATAAATAAAAGCAGTCATGTAAGAAATAAAAATAAAGAAGAGGCTTTAGGGATAAGAAAAGATTTAGATACAACCTTGTGATTATCATTTATGCGAGAAACTCATTTCCCATACACTCTGTCATAATACTTAATATTGCCTTCACGTGAATTAATTTTCCTGCTACAGCAAATCAAATTAAATCCCTAAAAAGTTCAGGCTCCATAACTAGCTTACCTCAAACAGAACTAATCAATGAGAGAAAAATACTTAATCTCTAATCAATACATTTATAGTTTTTTTGCCGGCTGTGATGTCTCTTTTCAGTTGCAAAGAGGATTATTCTACAGCTAAAATATTTATCATGTGAATGTTAATCTCTCCATTATTAACAGAATAACGAATCCAAATGTATGTCTTTGGATTCCTTTTTAATTCATTTATAACTTTACATTTTTGTGCAGATGAGAGCTTGTTTTGATGACTTCGAGGTAAAGTCTTATCTCCTTGAACAGCAGTCAGCAATTTAATATAAAATAAAACCTGAATGTCATTGGGTAAATCAGTAACTATACATCATCTTAAGTGCTATGAATATATTACAGTGATTTTAAGAAGTTTGTGTTTGACTCTAGGTTAAGCACCAAAACCTGTGTCATTAAGCATCTTCATTAAAATGATGTCCATCTTTCAGCTTTCCATCAGTTGCTCTTCAAGGCACAGAATCAAAAGAAATAATTAAAAACAATAATGAAAAAACCTTTAAAAAGGTTTTTTGAATGATCATATTCAAAGGCACAGTTACAGGTCTAAAAACTGTAAACACAGACATGTTTATTAGTTTACAACTGCAGTCTCACTGTAGTAGATGCAGTAATTAGCCACGCTGCCTAATCACCTGTAGCTACAGACTAAATCAGAGTTGCATGCTAATTAAATCTACACTATAGTATCAGTATCCTGCACACTTCCCATGTTAACAACAAAAATTTCTCCTCTCTTCCAGTAATGTCCTACAACTTCCCTCTTTCATGTTGTGCTTCTGAAAACTCAACCCCTCTTCCAGCACACTAGGAAAAAAAGTTTCCCAGTTTTGTTTCTGTTAATTCCAGGTAAAATGCTGCACTGCAAACACTCAGACTTTTTGAAAACTCCGTATTTACCTCAATAGCTGTGTTGCAATATTAGAAAAGTTATCAGGAAGGTTTAAAAAAAGTAGCTGCTTGCTTCTACATGCCAGTGCAAGCAGAACCAGGTGAAACATCCCTCATTTGCTCTCATTCTATGTGACCAGTTTTGAATCAGTAACACTTACGCAGACAAAATGAATGCAAATAAATAAATAAATAAATAAATAAAAATCACCATCTGCCATGAATTAATTAAGCACAACCCAAGTAGCATTAGCACATAACCCAGGAATTATTTCATATTCTTATATGAATATAAGAATAGATTAAAGTTGATTGGTTAACATCTACCTGTGCTCTGAATTAGTGCTGTAACAACTGACTTCAGAAATTCTTCACTGGAAGACTTCCTTAAACGACCCACGCAAACCCCAACACAAACACTGCCCAATTAACGCTGACAGCAGCTCCATCCACATGCACACCACTGTTATCTTCAGCCACTGCTCTCTGTGCTAATACAGAAGGCAGAGTGGCTGAGGCCATCTCCCTCCCAGTACCACCATCCCTGTGCAATGAACACAGTCAGGCATAGCTGCCTTCCCCCAGGCTGATCCACTTTCTCTGATCAAGCAAAATAACTTCCCTAAACAGACACGGCCTGTATCAAATTTAATTTACATGACTTTGGCATTGACAATATCATGCTGTTAAGTTTCTACTGTATGAACATACAAGATTCTTCTGTAATCAGATGATTAAGAAATCCACAAATCTTGACAAGAGAATTACTTAGACCTTAAGTCCTTTTCCTCTGGGATGACCAGCAATGCAACAGCAGGCTGTTCATTTCTATCTATAACATTCTTTTTTTTCTTTTTAATCTAAGAAAAATATTAAGATGGTGTTACACAAACTCATACCTAGTAAGCAGTCACTGAAAGGGCAGACTGCCAATGTTAACAAGAAAATCTAATTTGCTTGCAAGGTATAAAGATTTGTCAAGAATATTAACAAAAGCTTTCGTGGAAGAACAAGTGCAAAAAAAATGGAAGCACTAATCTTTATTCTACAAGAAGCTGACCTACTTAGATGAATTACAAGATCTGCCCTTGAACTAATACTGGAAAAAGCAACAACAACAACAACGACAAAAAGAAAGCAAAACAAAAAACCCACAGTTGCTTATGCACCACAATGCCCAGTTGTTGGAATGGTTTCTGTTTGGGATTTTTTTGGATTGTTTGCTTGTTGGTTTTCTTTTTTGAAGCTGAAGATAATAAATGTTTTCACTACTGTGAAACCAACTTAAAGACATTGCAGCTTATGACAGCAACCATTAAACATCCTGGAAGCAGTATACAAAATATCACCACCAAATAGGAACTTTCTCAAATCCATCTTAGCAGTACAGCACCTTCAAGACAAAGACTTTTGCTTCATTTGGTAACTCAGTTTGAAAAGCATACATCTCCATCAGTTTTTAGATTTCACCTTAAAGAGCAGAACTATTAATCATTTGGGAACATCGCAAGTATCCCTGTAGACACAGAAGTTTCCTGAGAGCATTAACTGGTAAAAGTCTCTGATTAAAGGCAAAGCAAGACCAACACAAAGCTGAGAGTCTTAATGTTTGAGTCAGACAAGCCCCACAAAAATGCTACACAAATGAACCAGGCAAGGAAACATCTCCAACTGTCACTTTCTCCCTTACTGTGAAGGCCTTCTGTGGGAATACAAGAAGAACTGTTCAGAGCAGCAGCTGTGGAACAAGATAAACAGCATGAGAACCAAGGACACCTCTAGAAGAAGAAAGAACATCTCACGGCTCTGATTGGATAAGCACTTGCATGAACGGTTGAAGAGTGTTTGCAGAATGCTCTGTTGGCATGTAAAGGTGGATGGGAAAGTTGTAGGGGTGGATGGGAAAGCTAGAAAAAGAAAACTTGTGAAGATATATAAGCGATGTGAGAACTTGTAATAAACAATTTGGATCGTTCACATCCGAGTCTGTGCATCAGATGCTGCAGCCTTCAGTAGCAAAGGATATTGATGTACCAGTTGAAAGGCACTAGAACATAAATATTTACACCATTAGAATATCCAAAATACCTTCAAATGATAGCACGTAGCCAATATATAAAGATCGTGCACTTTTATTACAACTGAGTTTCAAACTATTTGAAAATATTTTCCTCTCCCCCTCCAACCCACAAGAAATGAGGATAAGACTAGTAAAGTAGCTTACACGATACAATGTACATTAAAAAAAACATCTTTGCCATCCCTACACATCCTAAGTGACCATTTAATACATAGGGTGGGAAGGTTTTTTGGATATATTTCTGAGCACTACACAAATCAAGGTATCTTCAGTCACAGTCAGGTTTCCAGCATCCCCAGAGGTGGAGGCTGTAAAACCTTTCTTGACAAACAACCAAGAAGTTTGATTTTTTGGTGTTTTTGTTTGGTTTTGTTTTATGTCAAGAGGACATTCCTGCATTTCAGTTTGTGCCCATTACCTCCTATTCTGTCATGCAATGGGTCTGTCTGGCTGCCTTCCTTCTCCAACCACTTCCACCACAAGTCACCCTCACCCTCCACCCATGTCAAACTCAGATATTTATACACATTGGTAATATCCCCCCTTCTTTCCAGGCTTTACAATCCCAGCTTTCTCACTCTGCTTTGTATGACAGGTTGAGGCCCTTAACTATTTTCATAGTCATTCACTGGACAATCTCCAGCAAGCCTCTGTCTGCCCTGTACTACAGACCCTTCCAGCACCCAGGACTCCAAATGTGGTACCACTTGTGCTGAATAAATAGAACTATCTCCCCTGACTCACTATCAATGTTCTAATGTTGACCAGGGTGCTGCTGGTGGTTTTTGCCATATGGGCACAGTGCTGTTCCATATCCAACTTCTTGTCCCCGAGAAGTCATGTTCATTCCTATAAAGCTGCATTCCAGCTGATCAGTTCCCTGCCTGTACTGATGGGTGGAGTTACTGCTTCGCAGCTGCAGGACTCTGCAACAAAGGTCACTTCAAAAGAAATGGCTCCTATTTCTTTCCAGGGAAAGTACAACACATACAAAGAGCATGCATAATGACACCATTTGAGACAGCAAATTTTAAACTGCAGAACACTTTTCCAACATGACCACTATCATTAGCTCTGCATTTTTGGTAGCAGTAAACAAGAGCCTGCATACTGTGCCCATAAAAATCTAAACCAGATGAGGTGATCCACGATTGCTACTGCTGAAACACACCACCTACCATCTCACTATGCTAGCATTCACTCTTTGATCTCCATAAACATTCAGCAACCACTGACTTTGGTGCCTTTTTTTTCTGGATGGAGGAATTCAGTTCCACACCTTAGCTCCATACACATTTCCAAGTCAGATGCCATTCTGTTGGACTGCCCCTCTGCTGCCATCTGTTGTGAGGTGACAACATGTAACAGAGTACAGGCAGGAAGCTTCAACCTCTACTGAGAGAGAACCATCACCCACCTCTGACTTCATGGGCTAACATCATAACACAAGAGGTTTTTGGAGACTTTTGGACTAGACCTAGACTTGTCCATGTTGAATTTCATGAGGTTCCAGGGGGAATCTCATGGAATCCTTCTGGAATCTCACAACTCTAGGTCCTACTGAACCAGCCACTGAACCAACCAACTACACAACCATTCCAGATATGCATTACCTGAAAAATTTCTGAGTATGCACCCAGCCCTACTTCCTGTATTATTAATTAAGATGCCTGAAAAGTAAGGGCTCCACTATCAACCTCTGGAGTGCACCAACAGTGACTGGCTTCTAGTCTTTGCACTACCAGTGACAAACCTTTGAGCCTAGAATTTTTGCCAGATTGTTTTTTTTTTTTTTTAAATTTAAATGATCACATTGACGTTTTTAAGCTCTCAAGAACATGACCACTTTTTCAAATACTCCCTGAATAAGGACTCCTAGTGAAAATAAAAATGACACTTCTCCCCTCATTTTTCACCAAAGTTCCTGTCAAGAGAGTATATTATTTTTTTCCAGATCTGTCCATCTTTCAGGTGCCATGAACAGACAACACTCTCCAAAGGCCTAGTCATACTTCAACTGATTAAAAATGGTTAGCCTACAGCGGAAGGGAGGGAGGGAAAGAAAAAACAAACAGTAAAACAAACCTCTCCAAAGCTTGTGCACACTAGCGTTCCTAAAGACTATTAACATATTAAAAAAAAAAAAGGAAATAGTTTGTGGTATCTAACTCAATGATGCTAACAGACAGTTATGAAGTAATAACCAATATTGAGCTCCCTGACCTAGCTGTAGGTGTCCCTGTTCACTGCAGGGGAGTTGGACTACATGTCCTTTAAAGGTCCCTTCCAACTCAAACCATTTTATGATTCTATGATTATATATGAGCCTTAGGCATCTGCAGCAAAATTAGGAAAAAATCCAAAGCCACAAACAACCCAGCATTTTATGTATGTATCTACACTGAAATAAGAAGAGAGCTTCTCTAAAAAAAAAAAAGAGAGAAATGTTAAGAAAATAAGCAATAAATCTTAATTCTTATCACATGCACAAGCATCTTAATTTGTAAAAACCTATTCTCAGAAATAATACTTGCCCACCTTGATGGTTTTGTTTACACAAAGCAAAAACTTGTTACTCACAACATTACATAACTCATGTAGTCACTACATGCATACTCCACTAAGGTACTTTTACTCAAGGTTCACCAGATATAAGTTGATGGCATTTACATATTGTTATCAAGGCCCAAAAATTACAGCAGCGAGTTTCCATGAGGTAGCAGGTTATCAAACTAGCCATTCTATGGAAGAGATTGCTTTCAAAGGCACTGTACTTACCTTATCATTGCAGTGAAATCTCACAATAAATTGAAGCCCATTACAGAGACTTAATCATCTTACAGACACAAACTTACTTTGTATTTATCACAGAAATGCAATCAGTCACCACTAAGGAGTTAACATACAGAAATTTGCATTCTGTCAATATTCTCCTACTGAAATAATAAGTATGATTTAAGAAGTGGGAAGTGTAAAATCAGAACATATTTAGAAAGCACTCACTTCATTTCATTTACTTGTTTAATGACCTCTTCTTGAGTTTTCACAACTGTATCAATCTCCTGCTGGGAAACCTGGTGTAGAGTGAGGAGGGAATGGTGAGAAAAACAAAATCGATGTATCTTGGAAAAAGTAATTGTGCTTTTTCAAGTTAGGCTGAGCTGCCAACTGTAGTGTATACTTTGAACATACCTGTCCTTGCTGACCTGAAACAGCTGCTCCTCTTTTAGCAATCTCCTCTGTGACTGCAGAAACATATCTCCTCTGCTCATCAAGAATCATGTCCAATTGCCTATTAAGCTGTTTGATTTCAAGATGAATTCGATTCTGCCCTTCAAAGATTTGCCTGAGCTCACGATCGCTTACAGTTTCAAAAGGATCATCAGCTAGCAAGAAAAAACAAAGCACAGGTAGCTGTTACACATATGCATTTCTCATTTGTTTGTGTCATTGTTGTACTGTTAAAGTTTCCATTTAAAACCAGTGGAGAAACTCTCCAAACCAATACTTGCTGAGAGCTGCAGGTGCACGTTACCAGACTGTAAAAAAGGGCTATCCCAGCACTCCCTGCAATGAGTTCATTCTGTCAGTATACTACAGCATCAGGCTTGAGTTCTGAATATCCTTGAAAGCAAACATTTTCCTTGACAACTGAAAAACTGCTCAAATAACTTGCCTGGTTGTCCTTGCACATCAGGATGCTCCTTTTGAAACTCTTCTTTCTTTTTATCCAATTCTTGTTGAAAGTGTTCAAATTCTTCTTGATACTTCTCTTTATCTTTTTCAGGAATTTCTGCATCTGATGTGGGCTTTAATACATTACCAAAGTGAGAAAAAAGTAGGGAGAAGAGGATTTTAATGCTCTCTACCACCCATACATGACTCATTGTGCAGAAAACACTGTCTAGACTTCAGGTTTGATGACACAACAATTAATGAAGCACATGAAAGCTGAAGTGAGGAACCAGACAATCCCATGGAAAATCCTAGCTTTTTCCTGAAAAGTATACTTTCTAAAATCACAGTCAAGTTTTACAAGGACAGATGCTGTCTAACAGTAGAGAAGTGTTCTACAGGAATGGGAAGTGGAAAGCAAAACCAGACTATCTGTCCACATTCTGAAGACGGTGTACTTTTTTTAGTTCATTTGCATGTTTTATTTTGGTATCACTATTTTTGTTCATTCAGTATTGTTTCAAGAGTTCTGGTCTCAAACATAAGTAAAATGCTACTGAAACATTGCAGTATATATCTGATTTTTCCAAAACAGGCAACAGCACAGCTACATGCAAAAATTTTACATATGACTAAAAGCAAATGCTAAGATCTGATGATTAAACATAAAATATACTAGAACATTTTACAAATTATGCACAAAAACACTTACTACTTCCTTCCCAGGCTCAGTCAACTGGAAGGTCAGGAAAGATAGGACATCATGGTCATCTGGATAAAACAAAACCAAAAATCAACACTGTGAATTGATCCTGTCATGCATCATGAAACATCCTGCAACTTCTCAGGTCAACCCTGCACTTGCAAAGGATCTTCAGCTGAAAGTATCCCCCCACAGTCCTCCCAAAAGTTTACACAGCAGTGAATGAGGCTGATTAACCCCTCTCATGGCAAACTGAAGGTATTTCTGCTCTAGCTAGTAAAAGGCCTAAGCATATCAGAAACTTGGGAGCAGGAGAGCATTAGTTACTTTATCATGATCCAAAATTGTTATAACTGATCAATGCTAGCAGTAGAATAAACACTCTTCTGTAAGCCTTGCTAGTCTCCATAATACTGTCTGCCATAATGCTTAACATTTACTACCTGCAAGTCCCCCCGTTGCTGCAGATATTCCAAAATATCCTTGTGATGGCAACACCATGTCTTCCACTTTAGCACAAAATTCATAATCTTCCTTATCAGGAGTAAATCCATTGTTAATTAATACCTATAAAGAAACACACCTATAGTTATTAACCACAAAAATCTACTTGTGCCAGCAGCTTTGCTTGAGGAATTTCTGCATCTGGTTGTTAGTTTACAGTAATGGTCACAGCGCAACTCATCAGATAAACCTATAGCTGATATCAGAATCCAAAGACTATTTAATCTCTGAAGTTTCCACTAGGGAAATGTATAAGCTGATTCAAAGTTCAACGTGAACAAAATTCCACATTTTCTATTCATCACTCAAGGACATACTATACAGAAATCATTTTTATATTAAAATATATTCATCTCAATTAGAAGAAGCAGCAGAACAAATTAATATATGGAAATATTCATCCAGATCTAAAAATATTAACTCTAGTTCCTGAAATTCCTGACTTAGAGATCAATAAAGGTTAGACCCTCAAGTACAAATCCCAGTATGCATCTGGGCAACACATATTTGGTGCAGTCTAGTACAGTCGCCCTTATTAATTTAAGCTTAGAGAGATTCTCTTTTTCTCCACAGATGCATTTGCAGAACTGTTAAGGTTAGCAGCACCACATGGGTCATGAGTTCCGAGATAAAGCATTAGGAATCAGGTACATTAAAGAAAAGAGCTGCGTCAGAGTCCAAAATTTAATTTTCACTCAAGACAAATGCACAGCCTTTACCATTACCACACAGTACAAGGTCCACTTTCCTCTGGGAGCCCTCATGTTTATTTTGTGGAGAAACTTTTACTAAATGACAGATGCGTGCTTTAACTGGCTAATAGTACAAATAGTGTCTGAACTACAATAGTAACTTCTTCATAGAAACCAGAAGAAAGAAAAAAACAGAACAACTTTATGGCTGTCTCAAACCAGCACTCCTTACTCAGGAGGTGCTCATAACCATCAAGTTCTTAAGAAGTTTTGAGCACTTCCTTTCCTTACACCACTGTCTTCTTCAACATTCTAAGATGTATACTACTTCTTGGAGATAGGAAGCCTTAAGCAGCAAATTTAAGTGTGCTGTCAAAGTGCTTTTTTAAATTAATCACATTTCAACAATCAGCTGGAAAACCCTCCACAGCTCAACAATCAGCTTGAGCAATGCTGTCCAAGTTCAATGGCTGCTCAACCACTTGGAAGAGGATGAGGCACATATGCTGGCTTTGGGATACGGAGCAGGTAGGAGGACATTAGTGTGACTGACCTCTAAGAAACACCAGAAAAATCAGCAATAGTTGCTGAGTCAGCTCAGGATGCACCGTAAGAACTTACGTAGCATTTGAACGTAGGGCACCTCATTCCAGCTCCTGAGTTACTAAGCTCAAAATTTAACACAGGAGGTGGGGAGGTGTTGAAAAAACAACAATCATCTCACACTTAAAAAGCTGAGAAACACAAGTAATTATGTTATTTCAGAGTACTTACAGTCAGTGTTTTTTGGTAGTATGTGATTTTTGCTCGAACAGGATAGGGCTTATTACGAAAGTCCCTCTGACAGGAGGCCAATGCTTGTGTGGAACCATCACTACACAAGAAGACAACTTGCATAAGGCTGTATCTTGTGATTTATCAACTAATGCAAAAAAAGCACCAATGTATCACTAAGAAACATCACACTATTTTTTCAAAACATAAAAGCCATAGCAAAATGTGTTTCCATTGTATTGACTCAACTCTGGGCTCAATGGTGCTAGATATTTTACACAGAATAGTAGAGATGGAAAACAGTAATGGGGAAGTCTGTTTGCTTTAAGTCATTCCCACACTCATCAATTAATTATAGTCTGGACCAACCCCAGTAAAGCTAAATAACTCTCTTCTCAGAAAACCCAAAAATATGTTAATTTTACTGTTGACAATAAACCATCAGAAATCAAAACCAAACGTATCAATTTGTGAGCAGTTAGTTCTCAGCCACTCACTCCTTTCAGTTATTAGCTGTGTGTGCAACACATCTATAAGCAATAAAGAGGTAAAAAGTCTGCACATCTGTTCATTTGAGCTCATCCATCCCCAAACCTACATACCACTTCAATATCCATTGCCTGTTCCTTTGCTCTAACTGCCAAAACAGTATTTTAACAAACAGAAAAGCCCAAACACAGGATAAGAGATGGAAAAAGAAGTTTCATAATAAAAGAAACCTTTCTCGAAGACTTCCATGCAACATCTCATCATTCAAAAGAAAAGATTCATGACAAAGCCAAGGCTGAAAATAAACTTACTTCTGATGGTCATACAGAAGCTTTCCATCATTGCCCACAACAACCACGCCAGGATTGTTTTTCTAAAAAATAAACAAAAAAACCCAACAACTATCAAACAAATGAAACAGGTTAATTCAAAGAGAAATATATGCAACCTCACTGACAGGCTTTCAGTGATCAAACACACAGGCTACAAAAACACTACAGCTGGTTTTATTCTGATTTCATCTTGATGTATAGAAAGCAAGATGTCTGAGGTAGTATGTCACACTGCATGCTTTACAAGAGACTAACACATTCTTTGTGCTGCTGGGAGTGGGAAAAAAAGGTTTTTGGCTATCCTACCAATCAGCATCATTTCACAAACATAAATGTAAAATCTGCAGATAGAAGAAATGTTTATGTAGCAAATACACTGATTTTAAAAAGCACAGATGATATGTACATCTGACTCCAGCTATGTAACTTGGAAAAACATCCCAACAGACAGCATGCTGGCATCCCACTGACCTCACCAGTCATTAAAAAGACCACAGCAGCAGCTATCCGTCAGAGACTAAACCATCTGCCAAACACATCCCTGGTTATTCAGACCAACAGAAAAATGAGAACAAGCCGAAGTAAGAGCAAAACAGATCTAGTGTTCTGCCAGTTGAGTTTAGAAAGTTAACTCTTCTTTTTATAGGAACACAAGATTACAGAGATAATCTCCTCTTCAGCATTTCCATTCACTATCTCCAGAATGAATATACTGTCCAACTGGACAGACTCATAGTTCTATAGAAAACATGACAGGCCTTGCCTGGAGTTCAAGAAAAAAACAATGCTCAATTCACAGTGTGGGGGAGGGTGGTCCTTTAATACCATAAGAAATCAGCACAGCTAAAGTAAGTGATTGCTTTACTTCATCATGTATCATCATGTATATTGTGGCAACAACAGAACTGCAACCAACACCAAGGAATACATCAGTTTTTACTCCTCAGCCATTGCGTCTGGTTAGACACATTGCTTCAAATCAGTATTACACGCTCTGTACAATCCAAATACTTCAATGTCATCTTCTTACATTTAGCTTCAGTGTAACAATGGTCGTTCTATATCAGTTCAGAACAGTACCACGAAGAATTAATTTCTCCACAGAGCTGGAAGAAAGCAGTAGGCTATCATCTAAAAAAAAAAAAAACACCAAAAAACAAACAAACAAAAAAACAACCAACTCTCACAACTCCAGGATTTAAGATGTGTCAGACCAACACGGGCATGGCAAAGGCTTTTGTTTCAATTGGATGTCATCATCTCCTTAAAAACAGATAAATTCGTATCACACAGACTAAACTCATGACTGGAGACGCAGTTCTGAAGTCTTGGCAAACAGCACTGTTTACGTGCAGCTTTGGACAGATGGCACCTTTACCCAGCCAAGCTATGCTGGGGTCCATGTCCCTGACAGCAGTTGGAAGAGGGGGGAAAGAAGAAAGGATTTCAAAATTCTTAGCAGGCTGAACAATATTCCATTTCTAGCCTTTTTAAGATGGGAAATATGAATGCCACCCTCAGCCTGTCAACTTCTATATATGTTGACTGTACTTTAAAACACATCTGTAGGGAAACAACAAACAGAACACCCTAAATTGTTATACCTACAAAAACAGAGCTAGAACACTGGGAAAAAAGAAAAAAGCAAAGCAGACAAACTGTTTCATTACAGTTTCTGAGGATCTTCAAATCATTCTGGAACAGGAAAAACAGATAGGTACAGCAAAGCTGTATTTTGGGTAGGAAAAAAGCAAAGCACTGCCATCCTCACTGCCACTGACTTTTTGCTGTTAACTACTCAAGTCAGATTTGTTCCAAGAGAAAGAGCATTTCCAAGGAAAGACATGGAAATGTGTTTCCCTTTGGCATATTTTGTATATTATGCTGCTTCCAAAGCATAAATCTTCAGA
Source organism: Phasianus colchicus (assembly GCF_987193195.1). Classification (NCBI taxonomy): domain Eukaryota; kingdom Metazoa; phylum Chordata; class Aves; order Galliformes; family Phasianidae; genus Phasianus; species Phasianus colchicus. Next base: position 91,183,563 of record NC_143476.1, on the reverse strand, counting down.
TTTATCAGTATTTTGAACTGCATATGGAAATCCCCAACTTCAGCTTCTACGTGTGTTCAAATCATTTCCCCTCCAAAGCTAACAGATGAACAAGAACTTGGTAGTCTACTTATGAGTTATGTTTCTGCTTTCTAGCTTGAACCCCTTCCCCACTCCTCAACACATCCCAAAAGAGCATACAGAAAAGGTCCAGATTAAACTGTATTAGAGAAATATGATTGTTTTAATGCAGCCCTTTAAGTAAGAGGTGTGGGGAAATAGGAAAGTGACGCGTTATTTTTTTCCACAAAGCTGTGAGTGCCAAACAAGCAGGAAATTAAATTTATCTTTACTAGAAGAGTTTGCTTCCAACCAACCTTTCCATCATTGTCAAAGGAATCAAAGAAAATTCCAACACCATTCCACTTGTCAGCCGCCCCAAACACGGGACCTTCCATGCCTTGCTCCTCTGTAAACCAGATTGCCTGTTAGAAAGGAAGGAAGAACTGTAAGCCAAGAGCCACTTTTCCGAGTATGTCTCTTACATCAGATCAAACTCAATACCAGCCCATCCGCTCCAATGCGGCCTCTGCCTGTAACTCGAAAGGTCACTTCGACTTCCCAATATTCAAATATTGACTTGTTTTTGGTCCACACCGATCCCTTCTGGCTCTTCAAAGACGTTGTTATACGAATCTGATCCGCGCTCGGTATGGCATCTGGAAGGGAAAGGAACATTTTAGGTAAACACTCCATTAGGGAGGAAAAGAAAAATGAAAAGAACCTAGAAGCAACAAAACACGAGAACAGAAAGGATCGTTACTTTTAGTAGGTAATTACTACTGCATTTCAAAGCGTTTTTTCACCTTCTGTTTGGTACAACAACACGCACCTGAAACAGAAGGTTGATCCGATGGCTAAAATATGATCGTAAATCTTTTTTAAAAAGTTTTCCGCTGCGTTTTTTGCTGGCTTTAACACAAACCACAACATTTCTCGACGCAAACAGACGGCCTTACCCTCTGCTCATCCCCAGCGCGCTGCCCTTTTGACACGTGTAGCACAACGCCACATAACTGTGAGTCACAACCCAGCACCCAGAGAGCGGGCCCGGATCAAACAGAAATAAAGGGGGGGGAGGAAGAGAGGGAAAGGCAGAATAAACGAATTCAGCGACAGCAAAACAGAGCCGAGCTGCGCGCCCAGCGAGGGCAGCCCCGTCGCCCGCAATGACACATCAGCACCACGCACGGCGACGGACCGGGGCTCCGCACCGCGGCCGGGAGGGCGGACCGCCGCCACACGGCGCCGCACGGCCCCGCACCGCCGCCCCGCTCCGCCCGCAGCCCGCTCCCCCGCCACTTACTGCCCGTGTGCGCCCAGAACGGCACCGTGCCGTCCGCCTGCACCAGGTGCGGCCCTTTGAAGCTGTACTTGTACTCGAAGCGGCGGTGCGGCCCCGCCGAGCCTTCCGCCGCCGCCGCCCGCCCGAGGGCCAGCAGCACCCCGGCCACCACAGCTGCCGCCAGCCCGCTCCGCTGCGCGCGCGCCGCCATCTTGCACCGTGCTGCGGGACGGCGCGCGCCGCCAACAGGGCGCCACGCGATTGGCCGGGAGAGAGGGCGGGGCCAAGGGCACGGCAGGTGGGCCTGCAGGCGGGGAGAGAGGAGCTTCCGGGCTGGGTGGGCGGAGCTTCCGGGTGGCCGGCCCTCCGCTTCCGCCTTCGCCTCCGCCTGACGAGGCGTGGGATGGTCCTTCTGCAGTTGTTTGGGGATGGGTGGAGTTAGAGCTGTTTGTGTTAGCTGGGAAATGGTTTTAAGTTGAGGGAAGGGAGACTGAGGTTGGATGTCAGGGGGAAGTTCTTTACAGAGAGAGTGGTGAGGGGCTGGAACAGCTGCCCAGAGAGGCTGTGGATGCCCCGTCCATCCCTGGAGGTGTTCAAGGCCAGGTTGGATGGGGCCCTGGGTAGCTGTGAAATGTAGAGGTTGGTGGCCCTGCATGTGGCAGGGGAGATTCATGATCCTTGAGGTCCCTTCCAATCCTGGCCATTCTGTGCTTCTGTGATTCTCAATTAGGCGAGGTGTAGATGCTGCTCAGATGATGTATGGTAGAGGAGTGTTTCTGAGATGAATGTTGGAGGAACTTAAATATCTTTTGTGTTCTGTATAAGTGTTGGCTGAGAAGGAAATGCTATAATAGTAATAACAGTGGTTATATAATATCCCTCAGAGACTTCAGGCTGTGTCTTGGGTACTGGTGTTTTAAGGGAATTGGGGAACTAAGGGAAATATTATGGGAATAGGGGATATGAAGGGAATTGGGTCTTTCTTCCTTGACAAAACTCAGCTGCATAAAGATCTAGAAGGGGATTCATAGAATCATAGAATCTTTGAGTTGGAAGGGGCCTCTGGGGGCCATCTAGTCCATCTCCCCTGCAATGCACAGGGACACCACAGCTCCATCAGGTTGCCCAAGGGCCTGATCCAGCCTGGCCTTGAAGGTCTCTAGGGAGGGGGATCCTGCTGATAGAATCTAAATGTTCTGGCAATAGAATACACAGCAATTACTTCAGGGGAGTAAAACGTCATAAGCGTCAGAGATGTGAATAGAGCAGCATGAAGCCCTGCCCTGTATATACCATGCGTCTGGCAGTAGGCTTGGAGCTTACAATGCCAGTAAAATAACCATGCTATACTGAAAGGACAAAAAAGCCAAAAGCACCAGCCTTGAAATGAATCTCTTTTATTACCCCCACCCATAAGCATGTCTGAAATTCTACAACTTAAAGACACAAGCGTGGAACAATTCATAATTCAAGAGAACACAAGACTGCAGAACTTCAAGACATCACGTTTTTTCATAGAATCACAAGGTTGTTGGAAATGACCTGTGAGGTCATCGAGTCCAACCGCCCTCCCATCACCACTGCTACCACAAGCGCTAAACCATATCTCGCAGCTCCTCATCCAGGCTCCTCTTGAACGCTGCCAGGGATGGCGACTCCACCACCTCCCTGGGCAGCCATTGCAGTGCCTGACCACTCTCTGGGAGAAAAAGTTCTTCCTTATGTCCAACCTAAACCTCCTCTGGTACAACTTGTGGCCATTTCCTCAGGTCCTGTTTGTTGCTTGGGAGAAGAGGCCAAACCCCTCCTCATCACAACCTCCGTTCAGGAATTTGTAGAGTGCAATAAGGTCTCACCTGAGCCTCCTCTTCTCCAGACTGAACAATCCAAGCTCCCTCAGCTGCTCCTCATAAGACCTGTGCTTAAGCGCTGGTGAGTAAAAGAGAACATTATGCAGCTGCTTTTGCATATATCATCACTGCAGTCAACTCATCTGTTTGACTGATTACGCCCCTTTGTTTTATATAGTAATTCATAGTTATTTCATAACTGTTGAAGAACGTGTGAAACTCCAGACAGCTTCACAGCAGTCTGTAGTCAGGGAATAGGATTTCCCAGATTACCATATGGGTATTTCTTAATTACCACACTGTCAAAAAGGAGAACTCCACTTCATGTGTATAATCATGCTGTTCTGAAAGTTCCTCTGCACTGCAATAACTGTCACAGTTCAGCTTCTCCTTTCCCTTGGTTGAAGAAAATGAAGTAAACAAACTATGTACATACATATGTAGGCACACAAGCTTGCAGATACATATACATAAATGTATACTTTACATATACATTGCCCAAGTGGCATAAAATTCAGGGACATTTTATTCAAAAATTATTTATACAGGGAGTCCAAAATGGTAACAGCAGAGGTAAATGCCTATCCTATAGATGTAGATATGCAAGAAGTGAAGTTTTTTTTTAATGCAGCCTAGAACATAGTTGGCCTTCCGAGCTGCAAGTGCACACTGCTGGCTCATGTCCATCTTCTCGTCTACCAGGACCACTAAGTTCTTCTCAGACCCCAGGTTTTTCTTAAATGGATACCTAAAAGACATCAAAGTGTACCTTAGAAGTACCATTTTCCTCATATAAATGATAGAGAAAGAAAAGTCTGTGGCAGACATCTCTATCACGTGCCCGGGTGAACCGGATGAGGTTCAATACAGCAAAGTGCAGAGTTTTGCACTTGGGCTGGAGGAATCCCAGGCATCCATACAGACTGGAAGGAGCGGTCCTTGAGAGCAGCCCTGTGGAGAAGGACCTGGGGGTCTTGATAGATGAAAAACTTAATATGAGCCAGCAGTGTGCCCTTGCAGCTTGGAAGACAAATGGTATTCTGGGCTCCATCAAAAGAGGGGTGGCCAGCAGGGATAGGGAGGTGATTGTTCCCCTCTACTCTGCTCTTGTGAGGCCCCATCTAGAGTACTGCGTCCAAGTGTGGAGCCCCAGTACAAAAAAGACAGGGAGCTGTTGGAGAGGGTCCAGAGGAGAGCCACAAAGATGATCAGGGGGCTGCAGCACCTCCCCTACAAAGACAGGCTGAGGGAGCTGGGCTTGTTCAGCCTGGAAAAAAGAAGGCTGCGGGGTGAGCTCATTGCAGCCTTTCAGTACCTAAAGGGAGCCTACAGACAGGAGGGGAATCAACTCTTTGAAAGGGTGGATAACAGCAGGACAAGGGGAAATGGTTTGAAGTTAAGGGAGGGGAGATTTAGGTTGGACGTCAGGGGGAAATTCTTTACAGAGAGAGTGGTGAGGTACTGGAGCAGCTGCCCAGAGAGGCTGTGGATGCCCCGTCCATCCCTGGAGGTGTTCAAGGCCAGATCAGATGGGGTCCTGAGCAGCCTGGTCTAGCATTAGGTGGGAAGGTTGGTGGCCTTGCATGTGGCAGGGGGTTGGAGATTCATGATCCTTGAGGTCCCTTCCAACCCTGGCAATTCTGTGATTCTGTAATCTGACACTCACATCTTATGGCTTGCTTGGTAGCTGATCTTCCTCTCTTCACTGTCCTTCAGCACTATTACCTGTTGCTCTCTTGCTTATTGCATTCTAGAGCAGTCAGGAAAATGCTTCTCAACGTTATCTGTATTTGTTCAAACACAAAAGGAATCTTTTAAATCTGTTATATGAGCCTTTAGATTACTTTAAAGCTGTCATAGACATTCCAACAACCACGTTTTCATCATGTACCAGCTTTCTGAAAGGGAATTTCAGTTTACAGATGCCTAAGTTTGAAGATGTTACAAAGCATGCACGTTTCAGTTACTCTCTGCCACTGGGCATGGTAATGACTGAAAATGATGTGAGTGGTCCCAGTGAGCTTTTTATGCATAGCTGTGCAAAGGCATTACAGATACTGCTACAGTTATTTACAATTTTCTAGGAAAAAAAAAATCACAGACTGCATTTTTATATGAGCATTGCTCTCGTGGCCCTTTCTGGCTTTTCAAACAGTGTAAAGTTTTTGTCTACTCAGTCCAAAAACAGAAACAACCCCTAAGCATTACATAATCAAAAAGCAATGCTTAGAACAGCACAACTAAGGCTTTAAATGTTCAGAATAAGAAGTGTCATGAACATGAACAACCAGTTTTTCTCTACTTACCCCATACACACTTCCATCAACTTTCTTAACCCTATTCTATCTAGAAGAAGAAAGTCTGTCAGTTTCTTAGGCCTGGCTTGTAACTGTAGGTCTGTTTCTAGAGAGACTTGGGCAGGCTGTGTGAATGGGCCATCAGAATCTCCTAAAGTTCAACAAAGGGAAATGCAAAGTCCTTCATCTGGGGTGGAACACATGCACCAGGAGAAGCTGGGGAGCAACCAGATGGAAGGTAGCCCTGCTGCGAATGACTTCAGGTCCTGGTGGACAACAAATTAGTCATAGAACAGCAACAGCTCCCTTGAAGCTAAGGTGTCCAACAGCACCCTAACAGAAGAGCATCACTAGCACGTCAGGGGAGATGATCCTTCCTCTCTACCATCTAAATAATAATCTGTATTCTCTCCCTAGACTAAGCAGGGTAGTGCTCTTGCAATCTGTGGCTTGCACATCCTTCCTAAAGCATAAGTTAGATCATTAGCAGACTCCTTAAACACCAGAGAAAAAGAGTTCTTCAGACTAAAAACTGTCAAAATGCAGTTCTTAGCATTAATTATGACATTAACACATTTAATTTCCAGCAACTTTCTGGCATCAATGCTTAGTAGCCACGAAAACAAACAAACAAACAAACAAACAAAACCTGTGGACGTGCTTCCAGTAAGATCTGTTGATTTTTTTTCTATTATTATTTTTTGTTGTTGTTGCTGTTGACTCGAAGAAAGCAGTAAAAGAAAGCAGTGAACTTTAGTTGCATGTTTTAGAAAAAAAGAAATATTCCATTGTCTGTGGTCTGTTTCAGCCTTGAAACAAAGCAAAAGTTCCAGCCCTCTGGGCAAGACTGTTCTGGTACTTGGAAAGGTTATAATGGTACTAGAGGAGCCGACCAGAAGGAATATGTACTCCAGTCTCAGAGAAGTTTCTTAGTGCAAACTGCTGACAAAGCTACATTTGGAATTATATGCTGGGCTACAAACTGGAGCAGCTGATGTACCAGCACACAGCCCTTGCTGCTCCCTGCTAAGGCAGTAGTGATCACAGAAGGCCCAGAGAAAGCCTGTGATGACTGTGGGTTGAAATGCCCCATGAAATGCCCGGAGCTTACCTGCCATACCCTGCAGACTTGGAGACCTCACTGCAGGGTCTGTTAGTTACTAGGAAACCCACAGAAGTCTTTTTTTTGTAGATGAGTTAATTGCCAGACTGGCTGACTGAAGGATCTTGCTGCCTGCCTTTCTAGGTCCCTCAAGCACTCTTTGTTTTGTTACTCTTTCTTTTTCAAATTAATTTGCTCCATTTTGCCATAGGGAACTGAAAAGCTCTTCCAGACTGAACTAAACTTAGACTGAAACTATTCTTCTATGCTTACCGACCTTTTGTTAGGATCCTGAAATGGAATATGCCATAGGCTACAAGGCATTATTGTACGACTACTTTCTGTTGTTTTTCTAAGCTAGAGATCTAAAGGATATAAAACAAAGAAATAAACAAGGAATGCAGATATCTTAAGAGCAGCTGGACACAATTTCAAGTGTTTCCCTCCCCCTTTTCCCCCCCCAATTGATTATTTTAATTCCTGGTAGTGATGTCAATCCAACGGTACAAGAGAATCGGTATTTTTAGAAGGGATCTCTTATTCAGATACTTTCATTCCCCTGTTGGTTTTGCTGTGAGAGAAACCAGTCACAGCTTGCTGCTGCACTGTAGCCTAGCACTTAAAAAGATTATTTGTATGTAGCATATTCTTCCTTTCTACACTTCTCTGGTCCGGTCTACACATGGGGATAGCAGAGGACGTGACACTTTGCTGGTTCTTTTACATGTTCTCACTGGACTGGGAGAGAACGGTAATTATCTTTCCTTTGTCCCCAGGGGAATCTGTGTCACCAGACCCTGTGCTCTCCATTCACTTATTTATGGATTTAGTCTCTTCTCCTATGGTAGCCATGAAGTTCCTATAATCAGTGTGAAAATCTGGCCCACACTTCTGAACCCTTCCCCAAAGAAGGCAATGGTACCAGAATGGTCCCTGGCTTTTTTCTAACGTTGTATGGGGAACTTGAAGGCAGAGGGAAATCACTGAATGTCAGCGACCTTGTTTTCCATCCTCACAGTTTGAATGCAAAAAAACTAAAAAAAGGGAAGCATGGTTTTCTTAAGAAAATGCTTTATTTTTTTACAGTGTATGTGTAAAGTACATATTTATATATCTCTTATTTATCTATATTTTAGAAAGCATCTCAAAATTCTGTGCTTCTGTGAAAACCAGAACTTTTGGGAGAAGTGCTCAAAATGCTGGGAAAGCAAGCTATGCCTTCAAGCTGTTCTGACTACAGGAGCTCAGTGCCGAGCTCACAGCGTTCCTTCCTGCTAAGGAAACAAAAATCATTTCTAAATTGTTAGAACTTCCTTCAATACTATCCTGCAAATAATGCGTGAATTGAAACAGAGAAAAGAAAGAAAAAAAAAAAAAAAGAGGTCATGGTGTCGCCTTTCTAAAAAGTGCTGAGGAAACCATTGCTTACCATGCTAGTAGCAGAATTCTGAAATATGATGTCTTGTACTGAGAAATTCTGAGCAGGAAGGTAGGTGAGCTTATCTGTATGTTGTGTGCCTTTTCTTGCAACTTCCATTTATCACACTGGTGAAAGAAAAGTGTGCTGTCAGAAAATAGAAGCAGTATTTTTAGAGACCAACTTTGTTTTGTCTCTGTGAGGACGTGCAGAAGTAGTAAAGTCACTTCTTGTATGAAGAATATCTTAAAATGTATAGTTATCTTAAAGAGATAATTAATATTTTGACCCTCTTTTGTTATTTCCTCACTTTCCCTGTGACAGCCTTGAGGATTCTCCTGTGTTACTTCTTTTAGTCCAGGAATCCATGTATGAAGCGTGTTACTTAATTTCAATGACCGTGTTAATTATAGAAGACAAGCAGTTACTGAATCTTGCACCATAATTAATCAACCTGATATTTACTTACTACATTGTTCATACCAGATTAAGCTGTAGTTAGACAAGCAGGACAAGGAAAGTGAGTGACAGAAGCATTATCATGGCACACTGCCTCCTATTGGGAAAGTTCATCTTCCTTCTGAAAGAGACGCCTTCAGGGATCATGTAATTTGAATTCCCTGTGAATTTAGTGTCATCTTAGCTTGACCAGCTCTGGAAGAACATATTAACCTCCCCTTGTGATTTTCAGAAAACCATTCTAATTTAGCAAGTAATTAAGGGTCACATGTAGGATAAGGAGCTGGATAAGCTTGGATTACGCACAGGAAGCTTTGTCTCCAGGGCAACCCGAGCAGAGGGCTGCTGGAGCTGGGGGCAGGCAGAGCTTCCACCCCGCGAATCGGTGCGAGAAGCAAACGCCCGCAGAACTGGTCATCACCGGGATGCTGGGCAGAAAGCTGCGGCCAGCGGGAGCCTTCTGCCGAGCGAGGTCAAGAGAAGTCCAAAACAATGACGCTTGGCAAATCCTGTGTTTTTTTAAAGCCGAAACTGCTTCAATCGTCATCGAGGGATTTTGCTGCGCTCTCACTGTGAGGCTGCCGGCGTCCGTGTAACTGTGGCTGCTAACGCACGCATCCGTGGGCCCCGCTGGGTCGGAGCGATGCCAGCCAGGCAGCCCGGGCTGCACACCGTGCTCAGGTGTAACTCTGTGCTCAGGGAGCTCTCCTCACACAGCAAGCATGGAGAGTTAACGTCACCGGCACGGCCAGGAGATCCCAGCTGCTTGGCTGGACGCTTGGGAGCTATGAAGGGAAAGCAGTGCTTTTCTTTACCCTCTGGGAAATTATCGGGTTTCTGGTTTAAAACTAAGCCCTCTAATTTCAGAAATTCCTTCGTCTCACCCTCTTTTATTTCTATAAGAATAGGAGGCCCGTGCCTGTGATCACTGCGTACCACGTCCTTACAGCCACACAACCCCCTTCTTGGACGCTTCAGGGATGCTGATTCCACCGCTTCCCCGGACAGCCTGCTCCAACCTCACCACTCTTTCTGAGAGGAACGTTTTCCTAATATCCAACCTGAATAGGAGTGGCCTATGAGACATGAAATGCTTTCTCAGTTCAGTTGTACCCTATCGATTTCTTATGATCTCTAAGAGAAATAACCATGGGTGTTTTCCAAAGTTTTCTTTGGAACAAACAAGTGCCCTCTACTGTTTGCTACCATCAGGTGTCATTGTCATACGATGTATTTTAACAGTCAGGCCCATCCCTTGCATCTTGAATGCAGGTACACCTAACCTTATACCATGCATTTTGGAAATGCTCATTCACTGTGGATGTGTAAATGATGTTTGATTTCACCTTTCCTCTGCTATTTTCATGCGTAGCCTTTGCACAGAGGCAGGCTGTTCTGCATCAGACCAGCACTACAGGCACAGGGGGAATTTGCACACTCCACTCTCTCACCTGCCATAAAAAGCAAGTTGTGCTGGAGGTAAGTATTAAAAAGGGTAATAGTCTTCAAAAAAGCACTGGGTTTAAACAATTGCAGATAGAATTCATGCAAAACATTACAGGGAATGTTGTATTTGTTGCAACTGCTGAGCACATAAAGAGAATGTTGACCTGCACAAGCAATTTTGGGAGCCCTGAGCAGGACAGGTCACCCTCAGAATCCCTTCATTTTTGCCTGCTTTCTGTGATAAGCCTTGCTTTGCTTTATTCTCCATATTTCACAGTTCCAACTGAAAGAATCACAATACTGTCTTACTTATTTTTCATGAAGGTTAAAGACTTGAGCAGCGTCGTGATACTTTGTTTGCATGTGAAAATGCCCTACAGACTGAGCTAGGGACAAAGAAGAACAAAGAAGGTTCTTTCTCTGGTTATTTTAATTGTGAAGAATAAAAAGTAACTATAAAATACTTAATGAACTATAATGAAGTTCATCTGGAAAACCCAACATTCACACTGTGTTTATGATTCCCCTGGCCTGGACTAACATCAGAGCCTCTGGAATTGCATATCCTGGTTCAAACATTATGGTGAGGCCATTTTGTTCCAGAAAGGGTCCTGTGGTGTTGCTCTTAGCTGCATGTCTCCCACACAGTGCTGTGGTGCATACTGCCCTATTACACGTGACTGCTGAGTGAGCCCACGGAAAGCTTTCAGATGTGCCAAAAACCACTTGGAGGTTCACTGGTGTTATTTTTTCTTGGTGTGAAACAAATAAAAATATCCCGCCTGACTGAACGCAGCTCAGGCTGCAAAGTAATGTTGGTAATTATCTTCTTATTCATATTGGTGGTTTTAGGCAGTCTGAGAATCCCAGCCCCATTGAAACACTGAGACTTCAGGAAAGCATTTAGCCTAACCTGATTTGCAGTTCAGCACCTGATCCAGCAGATGTACCAGCCAAAACTTTACCAAGGGTAACAAACAAAGCCTGGGGTTAATTTAGATATTTCTCAGATTAAGAGGTGGGAAACATGCAAATAAGGCTATGATGAGGCTTTGTAGCTTCCACAATGGGTATCAGATACTCTTCAGCAAGCCCTTGACTTTCAAAACGATTGCAGGATTTTTCAGCACTTCTGCTGAGGAAATTCTTACTGTTAATGACACGGAAAAAAAAAATTCCAAGAAAAATAATCAAATACTTTACACTGTTCAGAAACATTTAGGTTCCTGTTTACTCACATTCTCACAGTAAACAGGAGGCTAGTTAGCAAAGGTACAGAGATGAGATAAAGGCAAAGCACATCTTTCTCAGAGTCCAGTTCAGGGATGCTATCTCAGATTTAGAAAATAAATAAATAAATAAAAGAGGAGACATCGTATGCTAATTACTATTCCCAGAGCAAAACTAAACCTTAGAAATAATGATTAGTCATCAGCTACAACCTGCTTAGTAGAAGAGGCTAGATTTCAAAAAGATGCATAAATTGGGTGGCTAAGTCCACAGACACAAGAATTAATGAACTGCCGAGGGCTTAACATGTTTCAAAAGTCAAATGACTTAACCTAAGTGTGGCCTAAAGCTGCAGAAACCCCATGGTGGTAATTAATTATAGTTTTAGCTTTCATAAACATCTGCTGGAAACTGGTGGGTGCATCTTACCACACAAGAATCCTTTTTTGGTCACCAAAAGGCAAGTGGAGTGGCACAGCAGTTCAACACTAGTCATACTCTCCTCCCTTCGTGCTTTATTCAGTTTTAGAATTGCAAAGTAACGACATTCAGTCAGCTCTTCCTTCATTCCATTGAGCATTTTAAGTACTGAGCAGAACTGATTTGGAAACATCTGAACTGCTTTGAGCACTAGAAGTCATCAAATTTAGAATCTTCAAAAGCAAATGACCTGAAAGTGAATCATGAAAAACACAGAGGCATCCCCAGCTTTGGACTTCTGGCAAATGGAGCTCTTTTGATCCTCATCACAGCACAACAGGAACCACCCACTGTTCTCAGGAATCACACACTGCTGCTTCTCTTCTACTTAGTGAGCCCTTTTCACCTGTCAGGTGTCTGCCCCATGCTATTTATCTCAGCTCTGCTACGTTCCTGTTATCTCATTTATGTTACTTAACCTTTCTGCCTTCTCCATTGTATTCATCTGCCTCCTGACAACTGACCTTCCTTCAGCAGCTGGGCATGTTTTTAGTTACTTTATTGTTTCTTTAAAGCAATATAGCTGTTAACTGTAACGGATAAGATAATTTAAACAACGATCAGTCCCTAAAGCATTACTTGTTGGATAGAGGACCATCCAAATCACTTTCAGCATAAGAATGTGCACTGCACGCTTTTGCTCTTATATGTGAGCAGGAATGAATTCTCAGCAATGTTGGTACCCCAAGGGATAACTAGTCAGATAACAGCTCTGTTCAGTTTAGTTTCATTAAGACTACTGCCTGAAGCAGAAGCAACACTCAGAGCTCAGAGGAAAACATATGCTCATACCCTGAGACATGCTGACAGCATCCTGGTCACTGGACTGGACTGACAGATGGGATCCAGGGCCGAGGGTGTCAGGGCTCCCAGCTGCAGCAAGCCCCCTGTTACAGCACTGGGTCACTGCAGGAGGGTTCCAGAGCACATCCAGCTCTCCTTTCACTCACCCAGCTCTCCTCTGCTGCTTGCATTCCCTGCAGGCATTACTGATGGCAGTGGCTGTGGGAAAGTGTTTTTTATTTTTTCTATAGCAGGTGCTGTTCCACTGTATTGGGAAATCCCCTTGGAGGTCAGAGATGAGAGATTTATCATCAGTTGGAGGCAGGAGCCACTAGTTTGGACTCACACATGATCTGATCTGGAAGTACCCGAAGCAACAAGTTTCAGAAGAAACAGAAAGATATTTCTGCATTCGCAGGTGCAACGTTAATGAGAAATGTGATTTTTACCACGTGACATCTGCTACTTGCACTTTGCAACCACTAAACTGCTCACCACTTCCAGAGGAAAAGATAAGGCTTTCAGACCCAAACCCACCGAAAGGGGGGGTGGTTCAAGGCACTTTAGACTCCTCATTATCAAAAGGTGAGATATGCCATCCTGTAGGCTGAGGTAAGTGGCTTCTACTTTTCTTGCTCCTCTGGTGTAGTAGGGCTGCGTTTGTCAGCTGTAGGTATCCCTAAGCTGTGGCTGATGAAGCAGCATCCAGAGCAACGAAGTTATCTCCTTGTAGGGTTGGGAACACCAGGAGCTGGAGGAATACTCCAGCTTGCTTGTCTTTGCTTCTTAAGAATAGGATCACCTTCAGAAAATGAAGGTAATTTCTATTTAAATTGGCCTCGCTGTGCACCGATTTGTGGCCATGCTCATTAGGAAGGGAGGGGGTCCGGGAAGCACCTTGCCTAATAGCAGTAAGGCAAAAAGTGAACTGGAGGAGGAAATGGAAAGAGGGTAGAATATGTTTAAGGATTACATCTTGGCACGCACAGCATGTGATTTTACAACCCAAGTCACACTGGCTAGGGGTAAATCAGCAGCTATTAATCCCATGGGAAACAAAGGAAACCCAAGGTACTACCTCCTGCAAGGATTCTGTGAGAACTCAGCAGGTAACCGTGATGAGAGTGCAGATCTCTGCAGGCACAATTATACCTACCATGGAAAACACATGAAGATTTTTCAGTGCATAAATCAGGGGCAGGAGGAAGATATTTGTTTTTGTATTTTAATTAAACGTAAAGGGAACTGAAAGATTTTTTTTAGCTCCGCATCTTTTGGGACCTCCTAAAGCAAAGAGCTGTGCTTTGCTGAGCTTCCATAGATGGATAGCTCTGGGAACAAATGTTGAGAGGAATTAATCCTAACTTCATCCACTAGGAAGTTTCTTTCTTTCCAGCCTTTAAGAAAACCCTGGTTTTCATGACAACAGAAAGAAAAGCAAGTGCCCATGCATAAGAGTGAACAGAATCCTATTTAGAAAGTGAATAGGGGTACAAATTACCCAGCATAAACACACATCCAAGTAACTGTCTGTTTGCAAACTAATTGGTTTTTCTAACTATGGTTACTTATGTAGGCAAAAAAAAAAAAAAAAAGATGAAAGGGGAGACCTTGACTGTTATTTTCTCTTCAGCATAAATAGGCCATCTGAGTTGTCTTAATAAGGGATGTATCATGTTCCTGAACTGACCATACGTTTTATAGTTTTAATTGCTTCTACCACTTTTTTTTTTTTTTCTTTTTTTTCCCAGAGGGATTTTGAAGGGTTTAGAGACTGTGAAAGAAGGGAGAAGAGTTGGCAATGTCGGTATCACATCCTTTGCTGGAGTTCATGTATTGATGTAGGGTTTTACCACACAGCAGTGAAAGTGCTGGCTAAAAAAAACCAATTCACAGATCACAGAGGTATGCAAAATCTACCTTCTAAATGAATTTTTTAATATAATAAAGCCATAGCCATATCATAACTCTCTTTTCCAAACAAGACCTCCTTCCCACTCCAATGAAGTCTAAACAAACTGTATTTAGGTCTTTTCCTAACATAGGATAGCAAACATCAGTTAACATTCAGCCCAATTATGATATCATATTTAATTATAATGTCATATTCAAGGCCAGGCTGAGTGGGCCCCTGACCTGGTGGGGGCAATCAGCCCATGGCAGGAGTTGGAATTGGATGACCTTTAGGGTCCTTGGAGGGGACCTTATGGATGGGCCCAGCCATTCTATGAATCTGTTATATTTACTGTGTTATATTTGCTGTGTGACTGTATGACAACTGCTTGTGTTTAAAATCTTACAGTCACCAAGTACAGAATTCAAAGCGCTGCATGAAAGTCCTTATTTAGGTTCACGTATTTTTGTGACAGGTAAAAGTTGGGAGCACCAAGAAGTGCAGAAGCTCAGCTGAACTTCAGTTAAGTAAGTGCTTTACACACTTGACAGAATTTTTATTCAAGATATAACATATTTAGAGCCGCCCAAGGAAGTCCTCCTTCCTTGGGAGGGGTCTAAGAGATGCCTGGCTACAGCAGAAGGGGACACAATCTAATGTCAGGTTGATGGTTGGACTTGATGAGCGTCAAGGTCCTTACCAACCCAGGTGGTTCTGCGATGGGCCAGCTTCTTCCTGGAACCCAAAGGCATCACATGTACGTAAAAAAACACAGCCTCATGGATACTGAAAGATCATTCTGTGCCACGCATCCACGTAGCCGACATATAAGCAGAATCAGACACGGCAGAAGATTGTGCTCACCATGGACTTTTGCAGCGTCACGTTCAGTAAGCCTGCACGATTATTTTTGCTACTGCTGGGCAACGTCAGCAACAGGGCAGACAGATTCTTCATATTCTTTCTTAGCATAAACCTGTCAGCCATCCCGAAACAAATGAAGAGTCTTTTGGAGAGAGGCGTCCATCGGGTGCCTGCCATGCAGCCGGGCTCTGCCGTGCCTGGCACTGCCCCCTTTTCTCACAACCCTCTCGTTGACATTTACCTAAATTCAGTGCTGTCCCTTCACGTGCTCGTTTATGCCGACAGGAAGGCATGCCTATACATGGCGGTGGGGCTGCTTGAGGTCTGTGGGGTGCTAAGCCCTCATTAACTCCACTCACGCTGTCTTACTCTGCTTGCCAGCGCTTAAGCAGTGCTTTTTTTAAAAAGCAACCAATTAGCACCTCATCAGCTCCAATTAGAGGAGACAAAAGCAGTGTAAAGATAACTCAATGAGAGGGGGTGGCACAACATCATGTAATCTTTTAAGACAGCAGTGAGCATTCACTGGGCGAGCCGCGCTGGGCCTATTCACCTTTTTTACTTCCCTCTGGATGCATTTAAGTCTTTTTTTGCTGGGAAGCCGGGCCTCCCAGGAGTCCCAGAGTCTCTCATTCAGGGCTACCTGTTTACAGCTCACCGAACAGAAGGACCTAAACAATCCTATATTGTACGCCTGTTGCTTCCTTAAACTTAGGCCTCCACAATGGCATGTTTTCAGAAGCTGGGCAGAATAAGTTAAAGGCTGGCTTTATACTCATTAAGTGTTCTCCTTGTACTGTCTTCTAATTACATGGCAGGGCAACAATGTATTTTTTTTCTTCAATGGAGTTCTTTGGAGCAGTTAATTTGGTGCCTATACTAAATGCCCCAAAACATTAATTAGTGTGGAAGGAACCCTAATTTCCTCGGTGGCTTTCCTCTCCATTTACTTCCCTTGTTTTCACATAGGCTTGGATGAGCCTCTATAATGAAATTACCTCATTAATGCCTTTATTCTTGCAGAGTAACTCATTCAAGATCTACCATTTAGTTTTAATTTAATGCTGTCAAAAGCAAAAGGTGCATTCATGTCTTTGATTAGTGCTTTTTTCCCCCTTCTCTAAAGAGTGGACAGATTTAAATTATTAAGATGGCAAGTAGTGAGTTATAATTGGATACAAGCAGCACTTCAGTGAATATTAAATGCTTTCAAAGCCTGGTCTATGTGGTCTGCTGACTATTAACTGTGTCCAGTGAGTAATTTGGTGGGTTTTGAATTAACGGCACCTTAGCCACTGTGAAGCAAATTAAGTTTAATTTTGTTTATAAAAAACAATGAAGCTGCAGTTATCAACATGACGGTCGGTCGTAACAGAGTTCAGTTTTTCCCATTGTCCTGTACTGACCTCATTGCTTGGTTACTTTTGCTAACACAGAGTCTCATCCTGTACGTCACAGTCACGCAAAGTCTAGATGGAGACCTATTTATGTATAGCCAACAAGACGGAGCCTTTCACTTGCAAGAACAACTGGCTTCTTAACACTGTCAGGAAGAAACCACTCCATCCACGCATGACCACGTTTTACCCTTCCTCCACACCTGTGCAATACTTCCCAGCCACCAGACTCTTAACATTTTACAGAGAGGGGGAGAACTTCACCCAGAGCAGAACTGAATAACAAAAGAAAAGAAGAGAGGTACTGGAAAACAGCTGTTGCAGCCTGGGAAAAGCAACGACAACAACAAAGAATGCATTTCCACAGCAACGATTTTCTGTACACAAAATGCAGTGAGGTTTACACAGGAGGTGGTGTGCAGTGGTTGTCCTGCATCTGCACCAGCAGCCTGTACCCTGCATTGCTGCAGTGCAGCCTGCCCTCCCTCTGCGTTTCAGCCTTGTGCCAAAGGGGTCATGGCTAAGGGCAGAAGTGTGACGATGCTAATGTTGCCTCTGCTCTTCTGGGTTATGAGAAGCTGAATCTCAGGCTACTGACGGCTTTCATTAGCGATAGTAGATTTAAATTAAGCTTTGTCCTTATTTTATTTTTAAATAAACAGTTTATGTATTGATAAATTGTTTCTCTAATGATGAGCATTACCAGTTTGTTTTACCCCAGGAAGGAATGTATAAGAACTCTTCAGCAAATAGAAGTCTTTGGATTTTTGGACTAGTGATGTTTCCAAGATACTGGGCTTTCCCTGTGAAGCACACAAGGGAAGTACAGCATCTTTAGGGAGAGGTTTTTTTTCCTCAGTTAGGATTTGGTGTAAAATTTCAGTCTGGCTTTAACTACGTCTCTCCTTCAAGGCTTAAAATACGACAGTACTTTAATCCTTATTTTTATAGATGTAAGTAATTCCTACTGCAGGTTTTTGGTTCACTGGCAGGAACACTCAGGTTTGGATATCGCCCTGTTATCTGACTTCTAACTCTGGGTTTCAGCTAGGCTGCATGAGAGCCCTCTCCTGATACATGGTGTTTTTATGCATGTATGCTTTTCCAGTTCATAGTGCCTGAGACAGAGCAAACAATACAACCGTGGAGAGGATACACAGCCTGCTGCACAGAGTGGCATCAGAGTGTAAGTTTGAAGTATAAAACCTGAAGAAGGCAGCAAAGAGTTTGGGGAACCAGTTCTGATACAGTCCATTGCCAGCTCTGTGGTGTGCCAGATCTCTTATAAATTGCTATTTATCATGGTCCAAGAGTTGTGCAGTGTTAGTGACAGGTCCCAAAGTGAAGCTAGTTCTCTGGCATTGGCTTATTTTGCAGTAAGAACATGCCATAAAGTCCTGTTCTTATTCTAGGTCAGCTCAGAATGGTGGGGGTGGTTTATGAAAAGCTAGTTTCAGTCCAGTCATTGTGAAGATAGTAAATGTTCTTCTGAGCCACATGAAGGCCCCAGTCCAGGTGTTTTTCTCGGTGTAATATATGCTGCCAAATTTGTGTGTTTCTGAACATCTAGCAGCATTCACCGATGGGTTTCCATTAGTCCAGTGACTGAAGCACTTGTTCAAGAAGCAAGATAGCTTGTCCAGTTCTCTTTTAATCTGTAGGAAGTATGCACATTTTAAATCGCCACACCATGTCTTTCTAGGAGAAGGGATAAGGAATGATTCTGGCCTTTCACTTACTGCCTTTGAAGCAGGGCATTGTGCAGAAAGTCAGAAAGGGCAGACAAGACCCTTCAGCTGGGAACTGTTTTGTCTCTGCTCCAAGAAGAGTTCCCATATTTCACGTTTGTGTGAAATACAGTGCTAGAGGCAGGGGTTGGGAGCCTCTTCTAGAAGGTTCATGGCCTTCCTGTAGGATATCATGATTGTAGGAGTCACTCAAAGAGCTTGGCTTCTCTCTCTGGTCCAGGGAATATCAGACAGAGAGAGCAGCTCAAGAGCTTGTTCACCAAGTGAGCTAGTTGCAAGGCAAACCCAGCAATACAACTGCATGGCTACAGATAGTGGCTCTGAGAAAATCTGGGCTTAGTATGAGTGCTGATCCCAAGCCTTATTTGCCACAGCTTGAAGACAATGTAGGACACATAGATGTAACCTCTGATGAGTGCCTATGATCAGGCAGAAGACAGGCACAGGAAAGAAGGTATGATCAGCAGGAATCACAACTGAAAAATATTACAGAAATCAACTGAAGTGACACACTATTTCATTCCTCAGCAGGTATGCAGCAAAAACAAACCTGTGTCTGCAAAGCAGATGCAAGAAGAGAAGCAAGGGAATGGTGTACAAAGGGCAGAAGGCTGGCAGGGCTGTCAGGCAATGGGATGGGCACAGGGCTCTCCAGGGAAGCCCGTGCTGCGCTAAGAAAAAAGCACAGCAGGGTTGGCCTGGTTCTGTCCTTGCTGGCCCACAGTGAGCACCTTGAGGCAGCAGAGCAGGCAGTGCTTCACTGTGCAATGTGTCACATTTGGCAGCTCTTTTGCAGCTGCCATGTGCTTGCACCTTTGGATTGCGGGGCAAAGCAATGCTGCAGGTGAAGGAACTCAGATGGACTTAAAGCAACTGCTTGGACAGGTTACTTTCAAATTCCCTGATGAAATTCTTTATGCCGTGCCCTCCTGTTACTAGTGCTGATGTGCAGGAGGAAGCAGAAAGAGAAGCAGAGAAGGATGAGATGAGATGAAAGGGTCTCAGCCCCTGAATGGAATGAATTGCTCATCTGTTCTTGAGTTCTATGAGGAGACAGCATAAAGCAACTTTAGGGAAGCTCACACAGCCGAGGAGCGCATCTTTGCTATCCGTTTTCAAGGAGTATTCTTAGCGTTGGCAGTAAGTTGCAAACTGGTCAATTAACCGCGCGGTGACAAATGATTGCTTGCCAGAGCTGATAGACTCCAGGCACCGTTAGCGAAACTAATGCTGCCGTGCGGAGACTGCGGTGCGAGAGTGCCCCCTGTTGCTCCAGTGAGACTTGTAAGAGTTCCGAGGGAATCGGTCATATACTGCAGAGAGGCTTCACCGCGATGAAAGGTGGAAAAAATGGCACGTAAGTGGGAGGCTGACAAAGCCAGGAGGGTGTGTGGCAAAGCACTAGAACAGCACAATGAGAACCAAGAGGCATGTGCATCCATAAGCAGAACCTCTTATTACTCTAGCAAAAACGTGGCTGTAAGGTCAATGCATTACTCAGGCATAGTGAGAAGTCTGAAGGGATGGAAAATCTCTGCCCCAGCAGATAAGAGCAAGAGAAATACCACCACGAAGTAACGTGTTTGTGTGCAGCCCACACCTTGCTCCCTGCAGCACAAGAACAGTGTTAGTTAGGCACACGTAAGTACCTCTCTCTGCCTTCCATTTAGCAGGATACCTCTGAAAGACTTCTAACGGCAGTTAACGTCCTGCTTTGGCAAAATCTTTCCTCCTGTTTGCTGGAACCCTGGGCATCATCTGCACTGCATACTTCAGAGAGATTTTATTTCTGCACGTCATCCCTGCACTGTTGAATTCCTTCCGATGACCTGGGGCTATGAGGAACACCTGGTTAAGTCTTTTATTCAGTTTGATCAAAAGAGCACTGACTCAGCCACGCATTTAGCTGAATGAGCGCTTCGCTATGAATAGCACAGATATTTGGACTCAAGTGTATGTTAGCAGCAATCAATTGAAATCTTCATAATGAAGGCCTGTGGGAACTAAAGGTGGATGAAAGAAGAGGAAAAGATGCTTTGTAGGGCAAGGTTAGGATATAAAGACCTGCATCTTGTAAGCAGGTCAGCTGTTCCACACAGAGCCAGCAGCGTGCAGACATTGGTATTCTGCCTCATCCCCCCCATCACTAACAATAAGGTGGTTATGGTGAATGCAGGCTGAAATTCACGTCACATACTGGTGAATGTTGCATAATCATCCAGGACTGGGTACGCCGAGTGACTGCAGGAGAAGAAAGCTAGTGATTAATGCAATACTATGATGGGGAGGGTTTGCGTGCTACCTACATCTATAGATGATGTATTGGCATGTGAAATATAGAGGGGTTATTAGAGGCAGCAAGTGAAAGCAACTGTTCTTCTGACAGCAACAGCAGTGACATTAGTGGAAACTAGCAAGCAATAGGATGATGGTTCCTGTTTTGAAAATACTTAATGCATATTGCTTTTGAAGATATGCTTCAGGGAAGCAGATCAACACCAATGAAGAAAACAGGCAGCAAAAAGCTATCTGATTGAGCTGTCACATGGCCTTATTACTTTGAGAAAAAAATGGGGCTTTCTCCCCAATGTCTACGAGTGCTTTGAGTTTATGGAAACAAAGTTTTTATCACAGAATCTAACAGGGAACCATAGTCAAAACTTAGGAAAAATGCTATAAAAGTAGAATCGTCCAGTGATCTTAGTAGTCTGATTCATTGTAGGAGAATCTCCTGAGATCCAGCAAGTTGAAGAGCAACTGTTTGACCCATATTGTTGATTGCAGTCAAATTGTTTAAAGAAGAATGAACAGGAGCATCTTGGGAGGTGAAGGGACAAGAAAGGAAAGTTTAGGGAGAGAGGGAGAAAGAGAGGGAAAATGTAAGTGCTCTGAGTGACCAAAGTTGTGAAGGGTAGAGAGATTTGTTTGCATATATGAAGGTCTGAGTGGGGATAATGCATACCTTCAGCCATGCCACTGGAGCAGACTGATCAGCTCTTCCCCATGCAGAGTTCATGACTGTGAGAACAAAAACCACTGAGGGATGCAGCACTGCTCTTGGCAACATGAAACACAGGCATTCTCACTGATCTATTGTGGTAACTGATTATAGTTTTTACTAGAAAGGATGCAGATACACTTCATGTTTGTAATTATAGTCAGTAACAGAAGGCTCACCTTTCCCATCATAAGAAATATAGCTTCACCTGTAATCAGATTAAATGACTGACAATTTGGTTTACCTATAAAGACCTCTAGTTCTTAACTCAACCCTCCAGCCATGGCAATTCACCTGCAAAACATTTTATTTAAAGAGGTTCTATCTGCAGTTTTTGTGCATATGGCAAAGAAAAGATGAAAAAAATACATAGCTTATAACTAGAAATATCTATTTGGCTGCAAGGCAGTACTGAATTTGCTGTGCTACTGAGTAAAGACAAAAAGAGTAAAGGTATTTAAGACTTCTGTTTGCAGCACCCACTCTAGAGCATCTCTCAGTAGCGGCGTAGATGTTTTGGCTGATATTAAGGGCCCTATGAACTGCATTTTGGGTGCTGTTCTGCAGAGGAGAAACTGCGATCCCTGGATGAGTGAGTTTGGAGTGAACAGCCAAAAAGACAATCCAGTAAATTTATTGACAGAAATGGGTATCTCCTTAGCTGATGGTCTCCAGGGTGTTCTGGATGAGTCTGGAGGACTCCATGGGAGCCTGAGATGTCTCTGATAAGGTATCTCATGGCAGAAGCAAGAAAGCATGCTGAAGGACAAAGCCAGTAATTGATGTCCTAAATCTCAGAAAGGTCTGAACAGCAACTCACTTTCAGCCAAAAACAAACCCTTGTACAAAATCACAGAATCAAAGAATGGCTTAGGTGGGAGGGAAGCTTAAAGATCACCTCTGCCATGGGTTTGTTGCTAACCACCAGCTCAGGCTGCCCAGGGCTCCATCCAACCTATCCTTGGATGTCTCCAGAGATAGGGCATCCACAGACTCTATGGGCAATCTTTGCCAACTCTTGCCACTCTCTGAGCAAAAAATGTCTTCCTAACATCTCACCTAAATCTCCCCTCTTTTAGTTTAAAGCCATTCTCCCTTGTTCTATCACAGTCAGACTGTATAAAAAGTCAGTCCCCCTCCTGCTTGTAAGCTCCCTTCAGTACTGAAGGCTGCTGTGAAATCTCCCCCGAGCCTTCTCTTCTCTAGGCTAAACAAGCCCAACTCCCTCAACCTTTCTTCATAGGAGATAGAAGAAGGCCCCTCTGCAGATCTGGACACACAGGGGCCTTACATGGGTAGCTCTGCACACTCCAGACTCCTTAATGGGATTATCTCTGGTGTGAAATGCTTGCTGCACTGATTAACCCTGCTCTTGGGGATGGCTTGGTGAGTGTTACTCTGGTAGTACCATGTATATGGATGTAGTTCAACACACACATACCCACACATATACATATAGACACACATACAGATAAAGGACCAGCTTGCTTCACCACCTGGAATTCAGTAGTAACTTCTAATGTACATATGCTAGAACACCTGAGACCACACTCAGTAGCTCTGGAATGTGTATAGCTTCTCCTAGAGCTTGCTGTAGGGCCCTGAGAGACCTGTGTGTCACAACAGAGGACCCTGGGGTCCATGTTAGGATACCCTGGGGTTCTGGGGACTGTTGTAGGGTACCCTAAAGCACATTGGGACCCTTGGAAGACTTCTTGGGAAATCTAGGAAGGCTATTTGCTGCCTTGAAATGTGAGAGGGGATTGAAGTGGTGAAATCTGATTGACAGGGAGGTGATTTCCCTGGGAAAGTTCCCTAGAGTGCACTTAAGAGCACACCGAGAGGTCTCTGCAGTGCTCTACAGCACACTGTGGAGCTGATGGGCACATGGGGTTGGACGGCCTGTCACGTCCCATGGTAACGCACAGGAGAGTGTGAGGACAATAATGACGTAAGTGTTGTTGGTAGGAAGACTTGCTTGGGCAAAAAGCAGGGAGAACGTGATGGGGACGTGCGGTGGGAAGTAATATGGTATCCAATGTCAGCGTTTCTGATGAGGTTACGTGGTTGTTAGTTTAAAACTGATTCGTTCATCCTTCTTAGAAGCACTTACCACGAAGCGTTTTAAGAATACAGAGAGAATTTAACTAAAGGCCGTCCTGGCTAGCAAGGGTGCTGCAGTGTAACTGTCGCTCACAGGGCCTCGGCTGCAGCATCAGCCTGGGGAGAAAAGCTCACGGCAGGGCCCGAAGGGTCAGTCTGAGTACAGAACGGGACATCGCTGGCGGGCACAGGGCCGTTCCGAGAGACGCAGCTTAAGGGTCCGCGCTGCTGACGGACCTCACGACCCGCACCGCACCGCCACGTAGCTGCGACCCGCCACAACAGGAAGTAAACATAGCGGCTTCCTGCAGGCCGCGCTAGGCTCCGGATTCCAGCAGGCTCTATGGCCGTCGGTCCTCCAAGTGAATGGCGCACGGGTGCTAAAGCATAGCGGAGGTCATGCACCGCGCATGCGCAGCGGCTCTCTGCTGCTCCCCGCGGCACTGCACGTACCGGAACGGCGGCACCTGCGCGTCGCCGTGCGCATGCGTGGTATAGTCAGGAGGCCCTGGTTCAACTTCCGCGTTACCGAGCGCATGCGTTTCACTTTCTGGAGGACTGAACACCATAGATAATAGCGGCGTAGGAGTTCAGGACAATCAGACGCTGCTTCCGGGAACACGGACGCACGTGTACCAGGGCGTGGAGACTCTATTACCATGGAGACACGGAGCGACAAGGAACAGCGTTCCCGTTTTCCAGCATCCACGCACAGCACGGCTCGGAAAATACCCTGCATTAGCAACAAGCTGACCGCGCAAACTCCGTAGTCTTAAGCATAAGCACAACTTCCTCCATAAGACTTATTGCTAAGACCCAGCCCAACCACACATAAAACAACATAGAACATACAGACAGACGCTTTCTACCCATCCAGTTACCATTGCCACCTTGGCATCTCGAGTCCTCTCCTAGAAGTCAGAGCTGGAAGCAGTATCGGGACCAACAGCTCTGGACGGCTTTCCCCGTAGACTCCATGCTGTCTCTTCTCTCTTTTTCCGTTCGCGCTCCATACCGAGCTCCGAGACCGGACCGCTGTGCTCCCGTCTGTCCCCGCTCCGCGCCCGGTGGAAGCTGATTGGCTCAGCGCCGCGGTAGATTTGCATGCGCCCGCCCCACCGCCGGCTGTGTTGAACTGCGCCACCTCCCGGATACAGTGCGGTACTGCAGCGCGGCTCTGAGACCATTCACCCTCAGCTCCAATCCTGGAACTGTTTATTAACCGCAGAGATTCTTAGTCATAGCATTTCAGTTTTCAAATTAAATTTTATAAAGTCGTATTTCTCTGAGCTTCCGTGTTAAGTACGCTGAAGAGCCGATCAGTATGTTTATTTCCCTATGACGGAACTTGTATACCATCCTGACCTTACAAAAAAATACATTGGATGGAGAAATGTATTACAGTTTAGCACAGCACTTACAGCACAGGAAACCCCCCAGGTGAGTTGCAGGAGGAGGTGTTTTTTCACATGAATCCCTGCATTTTATTCAGACTCGTTAAGAGGTGTGGATGCAAAATGACACAGGTTGTGGCAAAATGAAAGAGGCATCACTGCTGCAAGACGTTTTGTAGGTTGGATTAAAATGCTGAGATTGTGTTTGTTTTAGACAAGGCACACAGCAAAAAAAAAAAAAAAAAAAAAAAAAGCCACCCAGACTGGAAAGATTGGTTTGTTTTCCTTTAGCTGTAAGTGAGAATTGCAAACACAGCAATTTCTGTAATGATGGTTATGTGCAGTGCTGCACTCTGTCGCATGGGAGTTCTTCACACTGAGAACACTGCTTGGAATATTTCTTCACATCTCCTTCACTGGCAACTGGAGAAGCTGCAGAGCTCCCTTTCTCAGCCAAAGCAGAATGATAAATTGGAGTGAATGTTGGCAGTGAGATACTGCTTATTAAATAGTTTTCCATTTTTACACATCTGTACACTATGCCTTTGTTAAAAGGAAAATGCTGTAACAGTTACTGTAATATTCCACTGTGGATAGAGAAAGAACTGTAGAAGAAACACTTTAGAAGAAACGGTGATTTCTGGTTAAAAACGGGAATGAAACACACATTTCAGTATTTATATATTGGAAACACTCTATTTCTAAATTACATATAGAAGTGAGCATTAGGTATTATGGTTTCAGAACTGAATGGAGCTAATGATGTTCAACATTGCAAGGTTTTACACTTGGGCTGGAGGAATCCAAGGCTGTACGGACTGGAAGGAGCAGTCCTTGAGAGCAGCCCTGCAGAGAAGGACCTGGGGGTTCTGATGGATGAAAAGCTTAACATGAGCCAGCAGTGTGCTCTGCAGCTCGGAAAGCAAATGGGATCCTGGGCTTCATCAGAAGAGGGGTGGCCAGCCGGGACAGGGAGGTGATGGTCCCCCTCTACTCTGCTCTTGTGAGGCCCCACCTGCAGTGCTGTGCCCAGGTCTGGAGCCCCCAGTACAAGAAAGACAGAGAGCTGTTGGAGAGGGTCCAGAGGAGCCACAAAGATGATCAGGGGGCTGCAGCACCTCCACTACAAAGACAGGCTGAGGGAGCTGGGCTTGTTCAGCCTGGAGAAAAGAAGGCTGCGGGGTGACCTCATTGCAGCCTTTCAGTACCTACAGGGAGCCTACAAACAGGAGGGAAATCAACTCTTTGAAAGGGTGGATAACTGCAGGACAAGGGGAAATAGATGGTTTTAAGTTGAGGGAGGAAGGATTGAGGTTGGATGTCAGGGGGAAGTGGTTTGCTGTGAGAGTGGTGAGGTGCTGGAACAGCTGCCCAGAGAGGCTGTGGATGCCCCGTCCATCCCTGGAGGTGTTCAAGGCCAGGTTGGATGGGGCCCTGGGCAGCCTGAGCTGGTATTGAATGTGGAGGTTGGTGGCCCTGCGTGTGGCAGGGGGTTGGAGATTCATGATCCCTGAGGTCCCTTCCAACACAGGCCATTCTGTGATTTTGTGGGCTGAAGTGATCAGAGGTATGCTGGTGGCAAAAAGGGAAAACATGAAATATCTTTTCTTTATTCCTACCCCCATTTTTTCTTAAGGTTATTATATGTCACTGCAACCAGATTCATGAAATCAATGGAATTATAAGCAAAACAGTAGATTTTTTTTTTTTTAAATAAAAAATGCTCATTCTCCTAGGATAAACCTCAAATAAATGTTTTAATTCTCAAATTCTTTAGCTGAAGCCATACGGCAATATACATAATAAAGTGTTTCTGCCCATCCTCCTTCTTCTGGCAGCTAGAACTGCTCTGTCAGCACATTTTACTCATACAGATGCTACCTCTCCTCAAACAACAGAGCTTCGAGTGGCGTTCTGGGGGGAGGATTCCCCAACCAAAACAGGGGCCAAGCACAGGGAAGCCGTCTGGAAATCCCCGCGGCTCTCTGTGGCGGCTGTGCTGGTAGAGGCGGCTGACAGAAGCCCGAGAACCACTCTGCCGCCCGCCCACGGTTCCCAAACGCCCCGCAGGCCGCTCCGCCTGAGGCCTACCCCACCGCCGTTGCTAGGCAACGCGCTGCGAGCCGCCGTTGCCTCACAGCCGATTCGCCTCCGGGCTCGGGAAGCCGACGAGGAAGGAAAGAAATTAAATCAGCCTTAAATAAAACCGAAAACGAATAAATAAAATCAGATTTAGAGCGGATTGATAAAGCGTCAATCAATCAGTGCCTCCCTCGCTCGCAGCGTGACGAATGTGCGGAGGGGCGTGGCGTGGCGTGGCGTGGCGTGGCGGAGCGGGCGGCGCAGGCGGCAGAGCGGAACGGCGCGGACCATGGCGCTGCTGAGAGGTGAGGATTCTGCTGGCGCTCGGCACCTCACGGCTCTTCTCGGCGCCTTTCGACGCTTTTCGGCCCTTATCGGCCTCTTTCGGCCTCTCTCGGTTCTTGTCGGGCGGCTTCCCGCCGTCTGTGGGTCCCTCAGCGCGGCCTGAGGGTCCCGGTGTGGGCAGACCGGGGCGCGGGCCTGGGAGCGTCCGTGTGGTAATTTCTGCCCGTGGTCGTAGCGACAGCTGAGCGGCTGCGGGAAGCTCCGTCAGCTCCTGAAGCGGGTTGCGTGGACGTTTCTGCGGAGCTGGGCTGGCTGTGGGTGTTGGTGGTCGCCTGTCTGTGCGCTCAGCTGCCGACACCACACCGTTCTTCCCTCTTCGCTTCTCATAGGGCTGCTTTTAGCTGTTTACAGGTCCAGAACAATCCCTCTACCCCGGGAGTAACAGTTGCGTAGAGGATTTGCAACGTCTGTTTTTGCCTTTGGAATCCACCCACTTGCAAGCATGCCTGTAGGGCTGCTGGAACGAGACAATCTTTGAGGTCCCTCCCAGCCCAAACTAATTCTGTGATCCAGGTCAGGCAGTGTGTGCTTAAACCCTCATTTATTTTTCCAGATATTTTTCCAGTTGAGCTTTTGATTCCTCCTACAGCTCAGGAGCACCTGTAGGAGCTGTCTCTCCCATCATCCAAAATCAGAGTAATTACACTCCAAACTCTATTGTGATTGGTTCAGTTTGGCATAACTTGGCTGCTGGGTGAGGTTGTGGTTTCCTTCTTTCCTTGCAGTTCATCCCTGCCTTCTCACTTTGTCTGGAATCAGTTCTATGGAGCTGCCCCATAGCAGCTGGGAGATGTGGGCAGTGGGGCTGAAAGAGAGGTGTTGTAAAACAAAGGCTGAAGTGCAAAGTCCCCAGCCCCTGTCTGTTTGTAAAGCCATGCTTTGTGATTCAGCAGATATCCAACCTGCTGGTCAAAAGGAGAGAAAATTCTGCTGACTTAGTCAGGAGCCTGTGCTGGCAGCAGCTGTACAGGCACAATTGTGGAGGAGATGGGCAGGAATCAGTGAAGTGCTGGATCAGAGGCACAGTCAGGGCTGTGCTGCTGGGAGAGTAAGCTTAGGAACATCAGCAGGCCTTTAAAACAGGGTTTGAATTATGATTAAATGAGTGAAAAACAACAGGCAGCCTCATTTTTGCTCCAGTGTGTGCTTGTGAAGGGTAAGTTTGTAGTGTTTGTTCCAAGCCTGCAGCACCGCCTTCATTCCTTTTTGACCTCTGAACACACAGGGACTTCTTCAGAGATACGTGTTTTAGCGGCTACACTTAATAACCTGAAGAGTGGGCTTTTTGGATGCATTATCTTTTAGGTCGCTTCCAAGCCAAGTCTTTCTGTGGTTCTGTAATCATACTTACTCCTTGCAGAAAATAAATGCTGCGTCTTACAGTTTTTGAATAGACAGCATATCAGCACTTTAAGGGAGCAGCAACAGTGTGCTTAGCAAAGACTTATTTCTAAGGTCTCCTTAATACTGTAGAAATAAGCCCATGGGTAGCATCTAGGTGTGAAGGATCATTTTGTTTTCCTGTTTTTTATGGTTTAAAAATCCATGTTGTTTATCACATTCTTCCTTATCCTTGAAGCTGCAACTCTTGCTTAGTCTGTGCTAGGGGATCTCCCATATCATCTTCTGAGCATAACTATTGCAATGCTAGGACTTGTCAGTGCAGCAAGGCTGCTCTTCAGCAGTTTGGAAAGTCCTTTCCTGGAGAGCATGTGATCTGGGATCTGAATATATGAGAGATGGAGGAGCACCTGGACTCTGACAAGAGTGATAAAGGCAGTGGATGAGAAACTTTGGAAGCAATTGAGCTTAATAAGCAGACATTTCCATTTGCAATTATTCTTCTATCTGCATATATCTCTCCTGCATTACTTAAAATACCAGCAGGCATTCTGTGGCAACTGCAAGTGGGCATGTGAGCTCTGTTGTTCAACTAGGGGAAAGTTCAGAGCCTGTTCCTGCTTGTTCTGGCACAGCACGGAGCTGTTGTGAGCAGGAGGTGTCCTGGCTAGGGCAGAGCTTTGTTTGATCTGAAATCCCCTTGGGGTCCCTCTGGTCAAGCATTGACAACAGCTCAATAACAGATTATTTCACAGGTGTGTCCACTGCGGGATCTTACAGATGTTCCTTTCCTGCCTGTAGAACACTGTCATTAATGTCTGATGTAGTGTGTCTTCTCCATAGCTAAAACGTCTCCTTTTTCTAAACCTTTTCTTGGAAAAGGGATACTCGTGGAGTCTTCCCAGCTTTTCCTTCTGACTTAATTCTGGCATATCTCCCCCACCTGAAGTATTGCTGCATCCTATATCACTTGTCTTGAACTACTTGGGTTCTTGCAAACTGTTACTCAATTGAGGGTAACTTCGTCATTTTCTACCTAGTACACTCTGTACAAATTTTTTAATGTATTCATTCTCTTTGGTATCTCATATATCTCTCTGATATCTCATAGAAAGGAACATAAGGCAGACCAGCTATTCCCTGCTTTGTCCAGCTGCAAAATTCTTGCTTCTCTTGCAGGTGTATTCATCGTTGCAGCAAAGCGGACTCCATTTGGCACCTATGGAGGGCTGCTGAAGGGCTTGTCAGCCACTGACCTGACAGAGCATGCTGCTCGGGCTGCGCTGGCTGCTGGCAAAGTCCCTCCTGAGATCATTGACAGTGTGATCGTTGGCAATGTCATACAGGTTGGTAGCATGGAAATTTTGTTGGTGGGTGAATATTTCAGTCACCTCCTTCACTGTGGTGCCATAGATAGTTACCTCTGCTTTGCAGCCAAGAATAAATCAGAGGGGTAGAGATGAAATGGGCGAGTAGCATTCATAGTGTAGTGTTTCCTGTTCATGTCTAAGGGACATACCCTGCATGATTTGGGACATTACTGGGAGAAAGGCTTAGCTTTCTTTTTTTAGGACCACAGATATAGTTTTAAGTAGGAGAGGCTGACCTCTGCAACCATACAGATTAATTTAGTGGCTAGTTGCTAATCCCCAGCACGTTTTTCATGTTTTCATGCCTTGAGCTGGATTGAAATCTCGTTAGAACAGGCCAGTGTGCAATTAGAGCATCACACTTACAACATTTCATAGTTCAGTGACTGCAGAGCAGCAGTTGTATCTGCATTTCTCATGGTTTTGTGTTTTTTTTTTTACCCTGTCAATCTGAGCAATTCTAAGTTACCTTGAACTAACTGCTGCTTCCTGGTCAGAATCTGGTCTTATATTGGTCTTTTGTGTGTATGTTGGAAAATAAGCAAGAAGAGAAAACAAAAGACCTTTGAAGCTGGTGACTTCAGAGCCTTTATGTCTCTGGGACCGTTTTTGTCATGATGTCTCCTTTATCACAGCCTCTGCATGTTCAGACATTAGTCCTTTTTGATAATATGAGTTTATTTTTTTGAAGTGACTCAGAACTTTTCTTACAACTAGCAGGATTTCTCTTGAATATCCACCTGTCTTCTGCCAATAATTTTATCACAATATGTTGACTTCTGATCAGAACTTTTACTTTTGAAAAGAATGAATATAATACAACCTACTGTTTGTTCTGCCTGCAGAGCTCTCCAGATGCTATTTACATTGCAAGACACGTTGGTTTACGTGTGGGAGTCCCTGTCCCAGTTCCAGCCCTCACTGTCAACAGGCTCTGTGGCTCTGGTTTCCAGTCCATTGCTAACGGGTGCCAGGTACTAAGTTCTTTTCTGCCTGTATTTCTGCATTAGTTGCAACTCTTATCACATCTTTAATAAGAGAGGTAGAAGCACGTACTGTGTGTTTGTGATGAGTCTTACTATGGGTTTCTAGCTACCACTGGTAGAGGCTTCACACTGCACGTGCATGGTTGTGTGCAAGAGTTCAGCCTCCACAGTGCCATTTTTAATGGCTGGTTTTAAAAATGGTCATTGTAGCTATTTTGAGTTTAATGTAAGGAATGCAACAAGTGTTAACCAGTGAGATAGAGTCCAGCTGTACCGTGGTTGTGTTCTGTGATCCTGTTGGCATGAATTAAAATTACTGGGTGTCAGAACCACAGATGAGGGCTTTTATCTTTTGCCCACTGTTTATATTCCCACCTAGTTGGCTATATAAGCAGCAATCTGTGCTTTTCAAGTGTTTCTTCCTTCAAAGACCCAAACTCTTTCATGGGTACGATAATTTATAGCAGCTAGGTGAATCATTTAAAGAATTTTTTAGTGGTCAGATTGTCTGTTTGCAGTTTAGGACTTTCAGGCTCTGCAGACTTGTAGCAGTGCTGAATTAGTTTGTGGTTAGGGTTTCTTTTGGCAGTTCACTTGGCTAATGTTTTCTAAAACTTTTTCTTTTGAAGTTGCTTTGGTTTTGTGGTAGGGATGTTTAAAACCAAGCCAAAACAAAACCACATGCTCAAACATCTGTTAACCTAACCATACAACCATAGAGATGCCATCAGGTTCTCAGTCCTGTCACGTAGGTGAACCCAAATTCTCTTCCTCTTCACTGATATGCCCATTCCTCACTGATGCATGAAGGGAGGAGTGTGTAAGACAGAGACAGACTCCAATCCTTATGGAATGGTAAACCTTTTGTGTACATATGCAATCAAGCACGAGTTCATTCTGTGTGTGGCTTCACAGATAGCAATATATTTCTGTAAAACAGTTGTTACTACCTTACTACCAAACAAAAGCAGCAAGTTACATCCTAAGTCTTTGGATTTATTGGTTTTTTTTTGTTGTTGTTGTTGTTAATAGGAAATTTGCCTTAATGACTCAGAAGTGGTTCTGTGTGGTGGAGCTGAAAGCATGAGCCAGGCGCCTTATGCGGTTCGAAACATCCGATTTGGAACCAGACTAGGAGCGGAACTCAAGGTCTGATACTTGTTATAAATTTCTGTTTTATAAATAAAGTTGTGTTTACAGAGGAACATATGCTGTCAGGCGTACACTCTTGGAAGTGAAATCATTGCATATTAGGTCCGGATTTAGATGTTCAAAGGGTATATCCAGCATTCAAACATCACCAAAATTGTAGGCTCACAATTTTATTAAGAATGCCAGTTTTCTCCCATTTCTAAAACAGTGCTTGAATTCCTCTTCCAAGATAAGTATATTAGTAAACTCTTAGAGCCAAAATTCGTTTGGTGCATTCCATCAAAGTACTGTCTATAATATATAGGCTCTTCTCAAAGTTCTCAGGGCCATGTTTGAGTGGAAAGAATCACTCTAGGGCCTGGTGTAAACTAGAATAGCAAACGAGAACTTGCATACTGCTTTGTGGTGAGTTTGTTCTAATTTATGCACAGCATCTGTAGGTGACTTGGGTTAATTTTACAAGGTGACTGTAGTTCCCAAGAGACTGGGATAATTAGAAATTAACAATCACAAAGTTAATATTGCTCTGCTTTAACATGTTCTTTAAATAATGTTCCTTGCAGCTGGAAGATACGTTGTGGGAAGGTCTAACTGACACACACGTTAAAATCCCGATGGCAATTACAGCTGAAAATCTGGCTGCAAAGCACAACATCACGCGAGAGGATTGCGACCGATACGCCTTGAAAACACAACAGAGATGCAAAGCTGGTTAGTAAATGTAGGAATTGAAGTATTTTGTTTGAGGCCAGTTTCAAATCTTGCTTTTAGCAGCAATTAAAATTATTTCTAAGTTTCATGTAGCTTGTGCATGTTAACATCATTTGTCTTTTGATTTGAAGAGACTCTAATTCATGCTTTACTTTGCTCTGGATAGAAAGAGCCCGCTCTAGCAGGGTTGATTTGGAATATACTGAACAGTTAGAGCAAACAGAATCTGAATGTATCTGAAGGGGGAACATTTGTTCAGGACCCGCATTTAAACTGTTTGCTGGACACTTTATATGGCCAAAGCCATAATTCAGGGACGTTGCATTACTGCAGTTGATTGTTAGTGTAAATAGGATTGTAGGGTAACGGAAAATAGGATGTGCAGTGTTCTTTGTGGATTTCAGCATACATTGCAACCCACAAGAAGAAAAGATCTAAGCATACTTTTAGGTTCTAATAATGTTGATTTTAACAGCTGCTACTCTTGAAAACAGACTTAATATTTTTTTTTTATGTGAGTAGGAGTGCTGTTTTTATTCTTTCCTGCTGATCTAAATGAATTCCTGGAGCCTTCACTACAAACTGTGCCACTGAAGAGACTTCTGCTTCTTTCTTGTTTTATGTATGATGTATAAGACTCCAGCTTGCTGGTTTTATTTCTATTTGTGCATTCACAGTTGTGCATTAAGGAGACACTCCTATGGCTACTGTGGAAAGAAAAGAATCTTGTAAAACTTGTTAAAAATGCCAGAGGCGAAACAACAACATCAAATGTGGCAGTTTCTGAGAGTTGGAGCTTCTTGGCTCTCTGATAAGCTCGAGAGTTGCAGAATAAAGTAACAATACATGAATGTATGCGAAAAATACATCTAGTGGTTTAAGGACGGGGAAAAGTGTAGTTATTTAAACTTGAAATAACATATCAATATTGGAGACTTTCTTTGGAGAAGTTTTGGATTGTGTTTGTACAGTCTTTGTTGTGCTCTAAAAACTAAACAGTAAGCCCCCAAATGGCTTATTTAAACAAAATCACGTATAAACAGCACTGTCTCTGAAGTTGTAGCTAAGACAGATCAAAAGTTGTGGGCACATGGAAATGGGATTATTGGTCATGCCGGGCAGTCATCTCCTGCTATTTTTGTAAGAGACCTTTTATTTTCCTTTTTGTGGTTTCAGCTCAAGATGCTGGTCATTTTAATGCTGAGATGGCACCAATTGAAGTGAAAACAAAAAAAGGGAAAGAAAGTATGCAAAAGGACGAGCATCCGAAACCTCAGACCACTATAGAACAGCTGGCAAAACTCCCACCCGTCTTTAAAAAGGATGGGACAGTCACTGCTGGGAATGCTTCAGTGAGTACGTCACTGCCTTGGATTATGATGGTGTCACCTTCAATGCTCTTCTAATTTGTTGTCCCTATATTATCATGCATTTTCTCATTGGGTGTGCCACTGCTTGTCTTTGTGGCACAACTAGTATCTTCTATAGTCCAAACCACATTTTGCTTTTGCTCAGAGCAGACTGAGAGCTTAGCAACATGTCAGTAGGGACAATTCCTCTTCCAGACATTATCTTAATTCACTGATTAATGTTCTTTGGGCCAGTACAATTGCTGTAATCATATAATCCAAATTCCTGCTTGAAATAGATCATAACCACAGTATGAATGTCTGTAATGTATCTTTTATAATTGTACAGTCATTATCTAATATTAATAGGGCCCCTGCAAATATACGGAATTATGTTTCCAATGTAAGGGAAACTTAAGTGGAAAAAAAAATACTTTTCTGAAACATTAAAATCAATTAATCATCTAATCATCTATTTGATGTTCATGGTCCACAGAGTAGTGAAAGATCACTGTATGTTTTGAATAAAAACCAATACAGCAGTTTATTACATCTTAACAACAGTGTCATGGACTCAGGTTTTTTGTTGAGGGACGTTTTTAGTTTAAAATGTGATTTCTTCTTGTTTGTACTTTCTCCACTAAGATTACTTTTCTCTGTTGTTACAAGGGGGTGTGTGATGGAGCTGGTGCAGTCATCATTGCCAGTGAATCAGCACTTAAAAAGCACAGCCTCACTCCTCTGGCAAGAATAGTCGCCTACCACTCATCTGGCTGTGACCCTTCCATAATGGGCATTGGTAAGTTGCAAGAAAATGCATTTTCTTTTATAGCATTAAGCAGAGTTAAACTCTTCTTCTGTTGGGCATTTTAGGGAGTATGTGCCGTGCCTGACCTAGCACCAAACCACAGTCCCTGCACCACTTTTCCCTCCTTTTTTACTCTGTCTGTTAGTAAGTCAAGAAAATAGGTATGCTCTCATTTAAAACAAAAAAAAAATCACAAAAAACTGACAGATTTTATCCTGAAATTTGCCTTAGATTCCCATTAATGTTTAATTATGAGTTGTTTTGCTGAAGGAGTACTGGCTTTGTCTACACTTTTCATTATTTACTCCATTGCTTAAGTTAAGACTAGGTTCCAACATCAGATATTATTCTGGTAAGCCCACTAATCATTTTTTCCTAGTCTCATGTTTTATGTTTTCTAATCAAGTAAGCTGTTAATGCAAACAAACCTTCAAAGCTGATCCAGACATGCCAGGATTTTTCCCTTCTGTTGGGTTTGCAGACGGCATTGTACCCCAGCATTACTTTTCCTTTCTGCTGTTTTCTTCAGAGGACTCATTGTTGGCTGGTTTCGTGTGTCAGTACAAATGCAAATGAAGCATTGTCAGATTTGCTTTCTTGCTCAGGCTATCTGACTAAGCCAACCTTCAAAGCAAATGCAGAGGGAGGGTTTCTTTCGCTAGGCTTCATGGAGTCATTGTGCTTTGTAAACCAGACCATTGTTTGCAGGTCAGGCAACTCTTTTAGCCTGTTTAAAAACTTCATAAATCATACGGAGGAACATTTCAGTCCTTAACTCCACAGCAACTGAAAAAAAAACAGATGAGATTCATAGACATGACAGCAACAGATCTGAGAACAGAGGAGCTCAGATGGAGCAACTGCCCTTTCACATACTGATAGTGTTGGGCAGACAATGTCTAAGTGATAGAATGCATTATTTAGAAAAAGAGGCTGGGGAGGGAAGTCCCCTTGGCTGTCAGTGATGGTCTTTGTATTGTCCACAGGAGACCTTCCCATTACTCTCGTACATAACGAGCATACTAAAATCAGTCTATAAAGAGAAACATTTAGGGTCCGGTATTAAGCCTAAACCTTTCTAATGATCCACTGAGCTTTGACCTAAGCCCTTTCTTTTTTTTAATGTTTCTGTCTCTTGGCTCATTTACTCATTTTTATGTTTTTTATTCTTCGGGCTGTGTGGTGTCAACATCATTTCTTGATAGTGAGACGCTCAAGTCATGTTTTATGATCATTTTTGTTCATCTAGCCATCATCTCTCATCTGATTTTGTAATCTTTGACCTACAGGCACATATCTAAATAGCCCTTTCAAATTCTTTTAGAATATTTCTTTCTTTGGGTATCTATGCTTTGAGATTAATCTCCCCTGCTGACTTATATTGGGTTGTAGCTTTCTTCTAGAGGCAGTTCTATTGCCAAATTCTGTAATATTATCCCAAAAAATCCTATTTGTTTTTGTTCTTCAATTGGCTGTTTCAGTCAGGGTCTGAGGCAACGTTTTGCTATGCAGTGCATTTTATTCTATTTTAATTAAAAAAAATTATTCTTTAAGTAGAAGTTTTATAGTTAAGTTTTATGAACAACACAAAAACATCAATTCCATAACTAAACACGTGACCACCAGACCCCTAAACACGTGCCTTTTTCTTTTTATATGTGTCTGGAGGCTGCAAGTGGTGAGCTGAAGCCAAGAGTACTGGAGAGGAGGAGTTGCCTCAAAATGGCCTTAAGGTTGAGGTCTTTTTTGTCTAGTGGCTGTCTTCTTCACTTCAAACCTATGTGTGTCTAACAACATAGCCGTTCAGCAGTAATGGCACTCCTTGCTCTCCTCAGCAGTTTGTGGATGAGGCTGCCACATAGTTTTTAGATTTTTCAGTTCTTTTACCACAATGGTAGAGCTGGTGAGTGACATACCCAGAGTTCACTGCCTTTGCAGGGACTTATGAGAGGCAGTCTCATGAGGCGATCCTACATGTAGCATGTTTGTAAGGCTTTATTTATTTTTCATTTAACTAACTATGCATACCATTTTCCAAACAGGCCCTGTTCCTGCAATTACTGAGGTTCTGAAGAAAGCAGGACTGACTTTGAAGGACATGGATTTGGTAGAGGTAAGAGTTTCAATATGGACAATGGGGTTGCTGGTCTTTTTAGGAGGAACACTGCACTCAATGTGTTTCCACAAGGTAGGTGTTTATGCATGCCTGCAGCCCACCTGTCTTTGCTTGCCTGTCTGACCTTTGTCCAGCTTGTTTCAGCCAGATAGTTGCATGGTCATAACTAAAGTCGCAGACATGTGAAGACTGAAAATGGCTTGATAGCATTCTGTAAGAAAAAGGCTACAACACAAGGCTGTTCTGTTGGCTATATGTCATAAACACACGCATTGGAATTCTTTATAAAAAAAAAAGTATAATACATATTTGCTTTGTGTCAAGTATGCCAGAAGGGTGCAAATTTGTTTTGTTGACATGATGATTTATATGCTATCTTAATACATGTCAAAAGACAATGTTTAATTTTTTTTTTCAATCAAAATGGCTTGGAGAACTGCATCTCATTTAATCTTGTGTGCACACTGCTGAAAGCTTTTGTGGGAAGTCTGTGTAAGCAGGTGTATCATTTCTCCCATGTTTCAGGTGAATGAGGCATTTGCACCTCAATATCTGGCTGTTGAAAAAGTGTTGGGCCTGGACCCTGAAAAAACCAATGTCAATGGAGGTGCCATTGCTGTGGGTCACCCTTTGGGCGCTTCAGGATCGCGAATCACAGCTCACCTGGTTCATGAATTAAGGTACGTTCATGACTTACAGCTGCTGGTAGTGAATGCAGCACTGCTGTTTTTACACCCGCAAAGGAGTTTTAACACAGATACTATGCAGCTAAAAATCTTCCAGTCCACTGACTTTATCACCTTTCTCCTTTAGACCATTTCCAGAAATTTTGATTGTTTTGGTATGCTTAGCACAATTTTAGCCTGAATTTTCCAATTTTTTTTCTTTCTCCTTTCCATTATCTTCAGAGCAGAGATCACTGAATGGGATCTCTGGGCAGCCTGGTTGGCAGCCCTGCACATGGCAGGGGGGTTGAAACTAGGTGATCATTATGGTCCTTTTCACCCCAGGCCATTCGATGATTCTGTGTTTCATTCTATGAGTATTTTGCTGGTGCTTACAACACTCACAAGATTTCAGTCATAAAGGCTCAATTGGCTATTTGCAAAAAAAAAAAGTTTGCTTGTGCTGTAGAAAAAGGAGCTTTAAAAACTCCCATGGCAGTAAAATTTTACTTGAATTATGCCCTTTTTAGTATATGAGTTAAAGAAGTAACTATCCCTTATGGTATTCCTTCCCATTTGGTATGTTTAAGAACAGTATGATGTACCATCTTTTAGAAGGTCCAAGACCCAGACCTAGAACTCTTTTTCTACAGAAATACTTCAACAGCAGTGGAGGCTTTGTGATATTTTTCTAAAAAAAGAAGAACATACACATAATTACTAGTAACTTTGAAATGTTGATAGTTAGTTTCTGTTTATAAAATCAGGACCACTATTACTATGGCTTTACGAATACAAGTCATTTTCACTGTTACTTTTCCGGTACAGGCGTCGTGGTGGGAAATACGCAGTTGGGTCAGCTTGCATTGGAGGTGGACAAGGTATTGCTCTTCTCATCGAGAACACAGCTTGAGAAGTTCTGGAACTGGCAGTGTTGCCTGAATTACCAGTTCTCTGAAAAACTTTGTCTTTTCTGATGGTAAATCATCACTGTAATCCCTTCACATACAACCATTCCTGCAAGGTAAAGGAGTGGCTGAAAGGTCTGAATTCTAAACAAGAAGATTCAGTAATGTCTAATACCAATATAATTTCACACTGGTGAAGTATTTTCTAAAAGCCTCTTTTCAATCAAGTTTAATGTATTGCTGTAGGCAAAATTCTTATCATTTCCTGAGGAAATTGCCTATCAAACTTTCACCAATCTGCCTTAAATAGCAATGCAGCTTTTTAAGCGAGTACTGCTTCAGCTTTTCTAATTTCAGCTGCTGTCTGGCATACGTGCCTCTTATCATCAGGAAGTGTGAAAATGTAATTGGAGACCATCTGAAGTATGTGTTAATTGTAGACTGATGGCTCCAAATTGTACTCTGCTATTTTGCAAGGCAAAAGAAAACGAGAAGTTGAAATGTTTTTGGTGCCTCTCAAGAGAACAATAAATTGAACTGTTAAAAAGAGCTTCGTATTTGTTTCTTTTAGAAGTAAACCGCTGTGAGAATTGTTACTCTCGGTACATCAGTGTTTATTATTGGAAATGCTTCTTTCCCTGGCTGCAGTTACTGGCACTTACTGAGGACTTTTTAGAAAACTCTAGCAAATCTGCCAGCCTTCCAAAAAGGTGATGCTGCATCTGGTAGTGGTGTTACATGTCACTGTGTCCCTACTGCAGCCCATTTTGTAACTTCTTCTGATAGTATCACATAGCTCATCTCTTGAGCAACCTCATGTGGGGCTGTTCTCAACTCATCTGAGAATTCCAAATATGAGCAAGTTCCCTCAGCTCTTACACGCAGCAGAGATCACATTGTGAATTATGTTGGATATGTGTGTTTGAAGTGAGATCTTTTATGAATGCAGTCTTGAGTCTAGAGGACTTCATCCTCTAGGCTCACTTTGCAGTGGAGCAATTTGCAGCTTGCTTAGATAGAATCACAGAATAGAATCATTAAGATGGGAGAAGACCCAAGATCATCTAGTCCAACCAGCAGTCCATCTACATAGGTGTCCACATTGCATGCTTGCAGTGAGTTAGGCAGATCCCTTGTCAGAGAGAGAACATGCTTCTCTGTAGTGTCTTCTGTACTACCTAGGCTAAAATAGTAGCAAAGATTTCAGCCTTCAGTTTCTTTCATCCTCAGCCTACTGTTGAAATTTTGCTTATCTGTGAATTCTTACTGCCCTGGACTGTGATGATTGTGAAAGAAGGGAGGCTGTTCAAAACCAGAGTGTCTAGATTTACGAGAAGTTCAGGTCAAGGCAGCATGTTAGAATGGATAGATAACTGTTGAAATATGCTCATCACAATTCCTGGCATTTCGTATGAGTTAGGTGTCTTTAATGACAGTAGTGCAGTTTATATGGATTAAAAACCTAGCTGCTGTAAGGCAGCAAACCACATGTTCATTGAATGCAGTTTCTTTTTTTCCTTCTTCTATTGTATTTCAGTAAGTTAGGGTTACCAGGGTTTCATTATTCAAGATTAAGTTCCCACATGGATTTTATAAATTAGGATTCATTGCTCCTTCAGAAGTAATTAATTTTTCCTACCTTTCTGACTCTGGATTATAACTGAACTCTTATTTTCAGAGATCTGGCCAGTTTTTCCAAAGTTTCTTCTCTGTATAGCACCAGTTGCTCAGAGCTCATCACTCTGTAGATATAGCCCACATTCAGTATACGGGATGGAGTGAACAGCGTGGTGTGGTGGGAGGTGTCCTTGCATATAGGAAGGGGATTGGAACTAGATGATCTTAAAGTTCTCTTCCAACCCAAGCCATTCTATGATTCTGTATAGTAAAGAATAATCCCCTTCACGTGCTTTATTTTGCACATAATGTCTGATTCCCATCTTTCATCACTCAAGAATTTGAAATCCACATGTAGTTCTTGCTGTGAGAGTTGTACTTGCTCATTCTGAATAATAATGTGTTTTCTGCAAAACGCATCATGATATTCACTCCTCTTTCCGGACAACTTAAGTTATCAGCACAGATTATTGTACATCCTGCCAGAAGACTTATTTTGCTGCATAAGTCAACGATTTATTGGCACATCATTCCATCTTTATTCTGTTCATTTCCTGTAAGAACCTCTAACGAAGGGCTTTGTCAAACCAAACTGAAATCCTTTCCCATGAGGTTATGGGAGTATGTTGCACTTCCAAACAGCAGAAAGGCGGTAATATCTGATCCCTGCACACTTTTCAAAGTATGCTCTGTTTCCCACATACAGCAATAACGAAACTGTTCTCTTGCCTATGGGAATTGAAGACATCTTACTGAACGGCAATCTGGATTTGGGGAATTTTGTAGTGTCCGAGAAGCAGCAGCAGATTTGGAAGAAATGCGTTAGATCTTAGGGGAAACACTGCACAGTTGTTGATTGTAATGACTGTATACTTTTTTTTTTTCTTTTTAGGCTCTGGAGTATTCATCATTTTTGTGTGATTAGTCTGCATGATACAGGATAGCAAAAGCATGGATTTTTTTATCTTTTTCAAAAAGTGTGGGAAAAGGAAGGACTTGCAGAAAGCGCTCATTGTCCCTGGAGTGCTGTGCAGAATTTCCTGATTGATGCAGATGCAGCTCTCTGCCACTCGGTGGTGCGTTTTGGACACTGTAGAGATCTCGATGGATTGCTGAGGCATTCGTCATCCATAGAGTAGCAGTGCTTTTCTTGCAAGTCTAGATTAACCTTGAAAGTGAATAACCCAAACTTTCAGGTCGAGCCTGGGTTTTAAAGAGGCAAGTGCCATGATGCCAGCATTTCTTGATTTTGATTTAATTGGATAATATTTGCTTTAGAGTGAGTTCCGGCTGTGATTTGAGACTTATTTAACATGATGATAACTAAGTGCCATACCTGACCCAAGTTGAAGAGAAGAAGAGATCATATGATTTCTTGTCCTGAAAACAAGGTGTTAAAACTTGTTCCTGTAAGAGAGAGGGAGAAGGTGTGGAGACTTGGTGCTGGCAGCTGGAGGGAGATCAGTGGGGAAGTGAATCCTTCTGGGAAATCACAAGCTCAGGGTTTAATGACAAGGGTACTATTTCCCTCTTCTATTATAAACTAGTTCTAACAATACTTCTGCTGAATGAAGTACTTTCACATGAAAATCTGCATTGAAATGAATAGGTAGATTGGACCGTGAGTTAATTTTGAATTTCACTTGTGTTTGTTGTTTTTAATATTTCACTAGACGAATATTTCTCATGGAATGGGAATGAAGAAGAGAAAAGGTATTATTGTTAACACATTTAAGGCTGCCATTTGATAACAAGTAGTAACACCATGTCAGAATGCTGTAGCCTTAGAATTGCAGGGTGGGTCAGTGTAAACTCAAATAGCTAATCCACAGATATGTGCAAATGCCAGTGTGATACCTTCATCCTGGTTGGTGCTATGGGACAGCAGCTACTGTTTATCCTTAAGCATTTGTGCTTGTACAGTGGTCCAGCAGAAGAAGGACTGCGTGTTCACACCCCACCTTGACTGGAGTTGTTTGCTGGGAGAGCAGGAGTTGCCCAAATGTGGCATGAATGATTGTGAAAGTGCAGCTTTGATCTCTTGGAAAATCAGTGTGATGATAAGCTGCTGCACAGAGATTGAAAATGACAAACTCACGCCAGCTACTATACCATAGATGTGGAGAGATTATCTAAACTAGAGGTACCTAAACTTGACATCAACAACAGGCAGACCAAACTCCTGTCCCTCAGTGTAGAGGTGGGTGCTTTAAGTTAACTCTGGAAGAGAGCTGAGCACCATGCTCTGACTCACTTGCACCCCAATTGCTCTTCCTTAGGAGTAGGAAAGGACGAGGGAAGACCAAACACATTGTGAGTTGAGATAAAAATTGCTTAATAAGCAAAGGAGAGGAGGAAAAGGAGTGAAAGAAAACAATCACTCACCTCCTCCCATGGGTAGAGTGATGCCCAGACAGCTCCTGAGCTAAGGACCAGCCTCCCTAAACTCCTTTCTCTCCCTTTTGGTGCTGAGTATGGAGCCTGGAAACTCCATCTGAATGCATCTCAAAGGAGGACTCACCCAGAGCGTTCTGTTCTGAGATTTTAACACAGGCAGCAAGCTGGAGCTCCAAATTTTTACAGCTAAGATTCTTTTGCAAGTACTCTGTCCAAACATGTTTTATTGGTGTTCAGTGAAAATCTACTTATCTTCTCTAGCAGTATATTTATTGTAGCTGTTGTCAGGGAGAAAAAAAATCTGAATCCCTTCCTTACAAATATTTATCTCTGGCATAAGATGCTGCACCGAAACCCCCACATGATAAATTCACTGTTTTATTTGTTTAGTTTGTAAGAATGTTTTACAACACAGTGTTTACATCCTCTGCTGTGGTTATTTATAAACAGAAATTCTTCTTCAGGTCTTAGAAAGGGGATTGCAAGGGATAGAAAATGTGAGAAGCAGACGACTGTAATTTAAACAGAGAAAGCTGTAAGTAAGAGATAGCAGAGTGCTGAGAAGTCAGATTTATTGAACATTTGGTCATTAAATTAACCATTACACAGATAGCACAGTCATGAGGCTGAAGTTCCTCAACTAGACAAAGCTGGTCACAGCTCTGTGACCCTGCCTGGGCAGGGTGGGGACCAGAGGGGTCTTGAGGTCTAGCCCACCCTAACTATGGTGTATTTCTGTGATCTATAAGGTTCTCATGAACTTTGTGTTGTTTCACCATTCATCTTGCACAAGCTGATGCTCCCATAAAATGCCTCCCTGCTATCTTAACATTGGACTCTGTCTGTTGATGTTTCCTGTGCAGGGTTGGTTTCTCTTTGGCCATCAGTGGCTGCCATTGAATGCTCTTGGAAAACTGCAATTGTAGGCCCAAAATTAGCTGCCTTGATTCAGTCAAACCTGAAGAATCTGTGGCATGCTGCTACTACCTGTGTGATTTCAGTCTGGATCACTGGTGTTAGGGTGGGAAGGGTTGGACTGTGGTCCTCTTGAGAAGGAAGAAGTGTTGGTGACTCCATCAGAACGTACTCTCCCACCTCAACATAATGTTCAGGGGCTACCAATAGCAGAACTTCTGTGTCAGGAAATTCTCTTATTCACTTTGATGCTATGAGTGGGCCCCTACTGTCCGAATCCAGTGTATTTTAGCCGCTGTTCCAAAAAAATAATTAATCAACATCTGAATTTCACATTCATGGCCCCAATCTCATTTTCCATTCCAGCCTTTAAGCTCCTCCTGGCACTTGGATTGCTGGATGCCTGTTTCCCAATGACAGAGCAATTGAGGATTGCTGCTGAGGTTGGCCAACAGCAGGCTGCAGGTGGGAGCTGGGTGGCGTGATCCAACACCTGATGCTCACATCACCACCAAGCAGTACTGCTTGTACAGCTGCTGATCCCTGGTGATAAAAGGATTCAGGTGATGGAAGGAGGTACTTGAGGCCCAGGATCCTCTGCTCC
Source organism: Phasianus colchicus (assembly GCF_987193195.1). Lineage (NCBI taxonomy): Eukaryota > Metazoa > Chordata > Aves > Galliformes > Phasianidae > Phasianus > Phasianus colchicus. Next base: position 91,139,411 of record NC_143476.1, on the reverse strand, counting down.
CAGAGTAAGAGACATGACTGTTGTCATGCTAAAAGACTGCAGGTTTAACAGTGAGTGCAAACTCTTAATTTTGTGCAGCTGCTTGGTTCATGCTAACCTGCTGCTTGAGCTCTTCTTTGCATAGCACAACCATTGTGTGCTGTAGTATGAGTGCCAGATGAGGTAAGGCATGGTTATAGTGCTGTGTGCCACACTCACAAAGGCTGATGAAGAAATGAATGTTCTCAGCACTTGCTGAGCAAATACATTTGTGCCGTCTGCTGTTTGTCCTGGGGGAAACTTTGTTTCTTACGTAAATTTATTATTTTTGAGGCTGGTTGAGGCCAGGACAAGGGTCAGCATGGCGTATTTTGAAGTGACCATCAGCTATTTTGATATTAATGAAATCCCTTAGGTCAACAGTCTCTATAAATATTCGTGAAGTTTTTCAAGGTGTTTGCTCAGCTGTTAGAAAACTGGCAATTGAAATTCTCTTTGTCTCATTTTATTTATAAGATTTTGCTTGAAAAACAGAAGGAGAGCTCATCTTGGGGAAAACAGAGTTCTAGTGGTAGTGACTATGTTTAGATATTTTGTGTGGTTTATTGGGCTGTTTGTTGCAGCTCTGAGGGTATTTGATGTCACACATAGAGCTGCTTGGTTGAATTCTCCAAGTTCTCTTTGTGCTGAGGAGTGAAGGAATGTCCTCTCCACCCATTTCTTCTCCCAACACCTGGATGATGGCAGCACACTTAAGCACACACATGGAATTGTTTGCTAAATGTGATGGGACTCATCCAGCCTCAGCCCAGGGGTGGGAGGAGTGCAGCTTAATGGCAGAATAAGGGAACTTTATGAAGGATTTTGAACGCCAGCTGACCAACAAATGGGCATCCATCCTTATCCTCAGAGATGTCAGAGATGATGGTCTTTGCAGTGTACTTTTGGATGCAAGCCCTCTCAGCCTTCTGGGTCCCTATGGGTTGGGCTTAAACCTGCTCATCCCCAACAGTACAGACAAATAAAGCACAAATTTTGTACCCTTCCTGACAAACCGGAGGGAGAAACAATTACACTACAGCTACAGGTAATCTGCCCTCACCGGTGTGTGACCACTGAAGTCAATCAGAGCAAATAGAACCCAGTGAGTTGTGATTTAACACAGCATAGCCTTTCAGAAGGTGTTAGCTGTGTAATGTTCTCAAGGTTTTGACAGTGTGACTTGGACAAACTGTTTCCCAGATAAGTGAAATCTCCTTTTGTTTATTTTGGCCTGGATTTGGGCTTAATCTCTGGTCTTACTCAGCAGCAAGCTTTCTAACAGCTGCTGAGCACTGGTTATACCTGCTCCTCCATCTCTGCTTGGCCACCACCTATAGATCCTTTACATGACAGCTTGGGGCTGTTGCCTTCAGTCAAGTAGAGCATAAAGGGGAGATCAAGATGCCCTGTAGTACTTTTGTAATGAGAGTTCTGTGAGGTGATGTGGCAAAGGTGAAATCTCAGTTTTATCTCCTTGAGCGGTCACTGGAGCTACTCTTAAGAAGTAGAAGTGAGGGTGATCCTTCTTAAAAGGGCTCCAGCATTTCTTCCTACAAAGATGTGGGATCAGTGTTGGGCTGAACTTTGCCTGAGGCTTTGCTGATGTTGCCATGGGCTGGCAGAGAGCAGAAGAGCTCTGCTATGCAACCAGATAGAAAACTGCCCTTGGATGAGGCCACCTGAAGACTGGGGGGATGGGGACAACTGGCAAATGAAGCCTATGAGCTGTGTCTTTGCACTTGGTCTGGAGTTTTCTTTCTTTCTACTTGTTCCAGTGGGATTGGGATGTGGGTAATTTTGGGTGACTGGATGCTAGCTGGGACTTTGGTAGAAGTTTGTTGTCAATCAAGAGATGTTTTTATGTTGGTGCTCAGTTTGTATGGGTTACACCAGCAGTTCTGAAGGCTTAATTTCCACTTTCCTGGACCTCAAAAAGTGGAAAAGAGGGTGATAGGCGTGCTTTTAGGGACAGCACTACTACAACCTGGAGGACTGCAAGGCAATGCTGCAAGCAACAGCCTTGAGAAATCTAGTGCAAAATAAGGCTGGATATATATAGGTTGGATATTAGGAAGAATTTATCCTCTGAAAGAGTGGTGATGCAGGCTGCCCAGGGGGGTGGTGGAGTCACTGTCCCTGGAGGTGTTCAGGGGCTGTGGGGTTGTGGCACATGGTACATGGTCGGTGGGCATGGTGGGGTGGGTTGGGGATACTGGGGTTTTTTTCCAGCCTTAATAATTCTATGATTCTAAGGTGGTAGAGAATTTTTACTCTTTGAAAAATGGCATTTAGAAATTTGTTTAAAGTTCTCTAGAGGAGCTTAGAGCTCACACTAGGAACACCATTAACTACCATTTAACCACGGTTACGATGCATTTATTTCAGCATTCATTCGTGCTATGGTAGTCCATGTTTATACTTAACTCCAAATCTTAGAGAAGGAAATATGTGGATATGGCAAAAAGGCATGTCAAGCTCGTAGGATTTTATAGATCTCCCCAGTACCACAAAGTTTCTCTACCAAGTTGTTCGTAATGCTTTAGGCATCAAAGAAAAACGTGCCACAGCCAGCTCCTCCTAGCTGGCTCCATCGGGCAGTGACACACCAAAGTGACACATCAACCAGGAGCAGGAATTTTTGTGGTCTGCACCTCCCAGAAGAATGGACTGTGGGATTGGTGTCTGGTTGGGATCTTCTGTGTGTCTGGGTCAGGAATCCTGCTCAGCCTCCTTGCAACATTTGGCCAGTTCAGTGAGCCGTCTCTGTTGCTACCATTTAAGTTCTCATTAAATTGCATTTTTGAACATAAAACAAAGGATTTCCCTTCATGCTGTTGGTTGCATTGTGCCAAGATCCATCTGAGTTGGGAAATTCAGCACTGCTCTCGTAATATAGCTTCCACTTGTCTGCAATTACAACGCGAACCGTGCAGCAGCGGGAAGCGCTGATCTTGTAAAATGGGTGAAGGAGAAGCAAAACAATAAGGAAACACACAGAGAAGGTCTGGAGGCTGAACAACACCCCCGGAAGGTGCAGGAGGATGGGAGCGGTGCCACGCATTGTGCAGCTGAGGTCAGCCCCAGCGGAGCCGCGTTACACAGCCCCACGTTTGGGATGTGTGTTGGGTGTGCTCATCCCTCGCCTCCCTCCGGCATCGGAGATTGGCTGCTGAGGAGTCAGCCCATGTCTTGCTAGAAGGAAACTTGAGACCCGCCAAGCCCACATGTATACAGTCAGATGAATGGCAGCACTCAGCGGCAGCCAGCAATGGCCCTTCCCACATTTCATCAGGGCAGTGCTTTCCATCAGAGCCTTGTTTCTCAATGAAACATGTAAAATCAGCTTGTGTGGAGCTGGCAGGGCACGTGGAAAAACGGTGTCTGCATGAGTTTTATTATTATTTTATTATTTTTTTAAATAGTTTTAATCTAACGAGCTCCTTCCAGTTCTTTGCTTGCTGTGTACCTTGCCCAGACAGCTTGGTGAAGAATAAATAGCACTGATAAAAGGCAAAAGGCATCCACACATCCAAACCCCATGGGCAGCAGCACAGGGGAGATTAGACCCCGTCCAGAGTTACCCTGGGACTACTCCAGGAACTCAGCACACTCTGACTGAGGCCATGCATTCGGGCTTGTGTGCTGAGGATGGGATTTCCCTGCTCCAATTTCAACCCCTGCTGAAGTTTGGCACCTGAGTGCTTTCTACAGAGGGAAAGAGAAACCCCCACAAGGCACTTCCTTTAATCTGCGTTAGAAAAGAAAGCAAGATGACTGTCATGCATCAATGGCCATTTTTTTACACAGCTTATGCTGGGGGAAATGGGTCCCTTTGCACCTGTCACTTGCAGAAAGCAGATGCTGCTGACTGCAGGCTGACTCCAGGCTGCCACCTGTCCTGCTCTTGTGTTGCTCTAGGGGAGGTTTTGGAAGTGTGAAGTTCTAGAGTGGGGGAAAAAAAAAGAAGAGCTTCCTGGGAATTTTTCAGTATTGCATCTTCTTTCTGCGAAGTTGTATCTTCCAGGATGTGACCCGTTTCCATATTCTGCTGTCTCCTCCGCAAATCCCAAAACACAAGGCAGAAGACCAGCAATGTGCAGTACGTTTCTGTATCTATATAGAATCTCTCTCTTTCTCTAAATATATACCTATATCTACCTACATATATCTACAGATACAGAATATCTGTATCTATATAGTATCTATAAACAGGGATAATCAGCACATCCCACTGGAAATTCTGCCCAGACCTGTGGGTGCCCTATCCCTGGAGGTGCCTGAGGCCATGGATGGGTCCTGGGCAGTCTGAGCTGGGGGAGCAGTCAGTCCACGGCAGGGGTGGGGCTGGGGGGGGCTGTGAGGACCCTTCCAACCCAACCATTCCATGGTTCTATGTAAATACCCTGTAGGTCTATTAGAAGACAAGAATGTTGTGCATGATCACTGGGAAGCTGGGGTTTTAGTGCTGACCACAGAATTCCAGGAGTTGGTCTTGTTGATCCTTTCGGGTCCCTCCCAATTGGAATACTACGATTCCAGCTCCAGCAACTTTCTCAGCTCAAGCCAGCATCTGTATCTCTGAGAGCAGCTGTGATTTCTTTCTGTCCAGCAGTGTTCTTGCCATCACTGTTTATTCAAAAAAAGGCAATGATTGGTGAAACCTAAGGGAGCTTTTGCACATAGAAGTGTTGCAACTGGCAGTGTAAATACCACGCGATGTTTCTAGAAATTTGAGTACAAAATGCTTGTGCTCAGCTGCCAAATGATGCACGAAGTCTCTTTGTTCCAAGAAATTAAGAGAAAAGAAAGACCTTTCTGCCTTCGGGCTTTCAGAAAGGGATTATGGAAGAAAAAATTTAAGAAATGACAGAGATGTAGCAAAAAAGCACCCAGCTCTAGCATCATCTCTAAACAGCTTTTGTTTTAAGTATATGAAGTTGCATGCACTGCTTTGTTTTGGAAACACTTTTTAATCTCTTCATGGAAGTGAAAGGTATTTTGTTAGGACAAGTGGTGACTCTATCAACAGGTTGCAAAGTGCGGACCAAGATTCCAAAACATATTGCCTCCTTCTGCCAGAAAAAGCTTTTGGGTTCCTAAATAAATAACTACATTTTTTTTTTTTTAAAGCACTTAGTGACTCCAATAAATTACATATTTAGTACTGCAATGTGTTACTTGAAATATAACCATGTACTTACCAAACACGTGACCTCCAATCACTTCTTGAGTGTGGCTCGTGACTTCTTATGTGCTGTTATCTAATGGAAAGAATCGAATTTCGCAAACTACTGATAGTTAGGTAAGGTTTTGAAGAAATCCTGAAATCACAAAAAGAATGGATCTTTTGAGCATTGTTCTTGACCAGGAGGTGTGGAGCAGAGCTCGGTATTGATGGCAAAGGGAGAAGAAAGCTGTGGGCTGTTGGGTGGTGCTGGTGGGGTGAGAGTGATGAGGTCTATGAGAGCATTGAGGAATTTGATTTTTAGTTATATGAGTAGACATGTAGAACTCCTGAGTATGAGCACTTGGAGATGAAAGATGTACTGATGAATAAAGAGGAAGGAAGGAAAATATCCTGGAGATTGCTAGAAGCAAAGTGGAGAAGTAGTGTTGATGTTTTGGCATTGGATGATCTTTGAGATGCCTTGCAACCCAAGCCATTCTGTCATTCTGTGATGATGAGGTGGTTCTGGGTGCCTTGTGCTTAGATTTGTGTCACCAGAGCAGCATTTCTGTGTGATGAAAGGATGAGAGCATTATAGAGTAACAGAAAGTTGCATTGCAATGGGTCTCATGGGAATGTGTGTGCTCTAATCCTAAGAAACTCTCACGTAAGATGAAACTGAGCCTGAACAAGACTATTCAACTAAAGCAAATTCAAATAGCAGATAAATAGATAGGTTTTGTGAGTGCCAATCCCCAAAGCTTCTTCTGGAAACCAAAAGTCGTGCTGGGCTCTTTCCCATTCACTCATTAACGGGAACAATCCCACATATCAGTCTTCATTGCTGCCTTTGAGGCATGAAACGAGGCCATGAATAACACAGGAATGAAAATTATTCCCACTTCTCCCAACCATACAGTTGTACATTGCAATCATATGTCTAAAGGAAGAAGTTGCTGCTTGTACCTAGACACTTTCATTTTCCTAATCAGATCTGAGTTTTGGCACGTAGGTTGCTTCATTGTCGCTCAAAGCTGAATCTTGTCATTTGGTTCAGAAATTTCTTTGTGGCAGACAAGAGCAGTGGTTGTCTTTGGTTTCATAGAATCACTGAAGTTGGGGAAGACCTCTAAGATCACTGAATCCAGCCGTCAACCCAATCCCCACTATGCCCAGTAACCATGTTCCTAAGTAGAATCACAGAATCATTCAGGTTGGCAAAGACCTCTCTAAGACCGTCAAGTCCAACCACAATCCATCCCTACTATGGCTGCTAAACTGCGTCCCTACATAGATTAATTCCAATTGGCAAAGACCTCTCTAAGACCATCAAGTCCAACCGCAATCCATCCCCACTATGGCTGCTAAACTGCATCCCTAAATAGATTCATTGGCAAAAGACCTCTCTAAGACCATCAAGTCCAACCACAACTCATCCCCACCATCCCCCCAAACATCAGGACCTGTCCTCCTCCATTCTTGCTGTCTCCTAACTCCACACAAAGAGTACATCAGGTTCCTGGAAGCAGGCTCTGTTCATGCGGGAAATATGTATGCAAATATGTAAGTAATGAAGGAAATAGTATGTAAAAATATTGCAACTGGCAGAGCCTCTTGGCTCCCTAAGATCAATCCCTGTTTCTCATAGGCTCTGAGATCATGGAGCTGCATTTATGGTTGTAATATTTTCTTCTGGCTTTAGTAACCACTCTAAGGTGTGTTTGGTCTTGCCAAAGCCTTTCTAGGGCTTAGGCATCTTGCAGGATGGTGCGGAATGTGCAGTAAGCCTCAGCATGGGCTAGGACTTGCACCTCTCTTCTCTTGTACCAGCTGAACCTGCTCATGCAGTATGCTCCCTGGAGGCCAGATTCCCACATATGGCAATGAGCATCACCAGAGCACTGCTGTTGTGATGGAGCTGTGTCAGGAGTACTCCTGGGAGGCTGAAAATACCAATGGTGATTTGTCAATGCAGGGTGCAATTTCTAGTGCAAATGTAGGGGCTGAGGTCACCATGTGGAATTATTTCATGCAGCTGCAGGAAAAAAAAGGCTGTGCTCTGCACTTCCCCTTGAGAACAACTTTGTAGAGATGTAGGGCTTTTTTTTTAAAGTAGGATGCGCTCTGGACTCCACCAAAACTATTATTCCTTTTGCTGTTAATAAGTGTTGATCATAGAATCATTTAAGTTGGAAAGGATCCTTAAATGAAATCTGGTCCCACTCTCTGCAGTAAATAGGGGCATCCTCAGCTCCATCAGTGCTCAGAGCCCATCCAGCCTGACCTTGGGTGTCTACACGGATAGGGCACCATCACCTCTCTGGGCAGCCTGTGCCAGTTGATGGGGAACCCCAAGAGAGAGAGATCAGTTGGCACCCTGAATGTGAGATTTCTTTCATTCATTTGCCATTGACCTATACGTTGCCATCCAAAAGCACTGTAGCTAATAGATGAGAGAAAGAACTGAGTGCCCAGGGAGGCTGCACAGTCTCCATCCTTGGAGACATTTAGGACTCAACTGATAAACCCCTGAGCAGCCTGATGTGAACTGCTTGTACAGGAGTCCTCCCATTTGAACCTCAGTTTCTGTCCTATAAGCCTAATGTTGAGATTGCCACATGAATTTAGTAATTTGCTGTGGGTATTTTCCTGGTTAACATCTGCCCATTTTTGATTTGTATGCTTTTAATTTCATAGAGTCATAGAATGGTTTGGATTGGAAAAGACCTTTAGGATCATCTAATTCCAGCCTCCTGATATAGGCAGAGACACCTCTCACCTCCCAGGTATTTCCTGTACCTTGCCCAGAAGAAATGATGAACCATTCCTTTCCACACCGCAGCTGGGAAATCTGATTTCTTGTGGTTCTGTGTCTTGAAGTGGATTGAGTTTGGTGCTTAAGGAATTATGAGCTCTGAATGAAAGCTTTCTGGTGGTCAGAGCATTTTGGTTTGCATCTCTCCGATATTTAACAGGATATGGACTCACAGATTTATCTGAGTGGTTATACCTACAGAGAATCTTTGTCTCTGTTTTTTCCCCAGCACAAATGTTCAGAAACCCTGTAGACAAATTAGCTCTTTGAGGTCATTCTTTGTGCAGTTTGCTCAGAACCTAACCTCTGCTAAAACGCCATCTAAGAAGGGAACCACATCTGAAAATGGGACCATGAAGGTGTCAGATGGGCATGCAATAAGGGCTGCTCTTCTGGTTACAAACTTTGCAAGCACCTTTTCTGGGAGGAAGGAATATGCACTTGATAAGAACAGGGGGGCTAAGATGCAGTGGAAGAGAGAAGAGCCTGGAACTGCTCATCTACATTCACATAAAGCATATTGGAAAGCTGCAGGCGGCCCCCAGATCTTTTGGGTCCTCTTTGAAAACATGACCCTTATTCAGATTTGTACGTGAGAGTTCCTCTGCAGATTTCTGATGTTGTGTTTCTTCCTGTCAGGAAAGCAAATCATAGTGTGGCTTGTGACTGTACAAAGTGGGAAGGATCTTCTTGATGAAGAACGAGATCAAAAAACAAGAGCAGTGCTTTGTACGAGGCTCTGCACGCCCTTTGGCCTCTGATCCTCCTCCCCCTCTGTCTGCTCTTCTTTCTTTCCTTTGCTTTCTTCTTTGCTGCCTTTAAGCACTGGAATTTGCTACTAAAAGCAAAAAGTGGCTGTGTTCAATGCAACAGGGGATGTGCAAAACAAAATCCCGCCCTGTTTTTCCCTCTGGTGGCTCTACTGATGCCTTGTGCTGTGGCACTAAAACACCATGGCACAAATGGCTGTGCTCTGTCTTAGACCACGTGTGCAAGATTTTCACGTCCCTCCATTAAACCCTGATTTCTGATTTTATTGAAAATGTTGACCCAAGCATGGGACAAATCCTGAAGAAAAATCTGGTTCCTCTTGGAGGTCATAAATGGAGTTGTTGTCTTGCAAAATATCTGCTGGGCAGGTTGTGATGGAAGAATGCATCTCGTGTTATGCACAAATGTGTGCTTGGCTGTGCTCTGACTGCTGCTGCTCATAAAAGTCTGTACCTGCTGATGGGTGTAAGGGTCTGAGAAGTAACCTGCCCCATTTACATACATTAAAATAAGTATTTGAACAAAGAGTCCTGTGTCCTGGCTAATTCTTCATGCAGCGCCCTGAAATGCCATCAAGGAGAAGATTGGCCTCACCAAGGAGAGGTCATGACTACAAAGGAGCAGAGGCAAGGGAGAAGGAGTGAGCATGACGGGGTTTTTCTGAGGGTGTAGATCGGCGTGTTGGACCCTCCATGCTTCCCACGCTCTTTTTGTTGCATTTCTGAAAGAAATATGGTGTTAGTTGGCTGTGCGAGCTGGCCTGGAACAGTGGTGGCATGAGCAGGGCTTCTCGTAGGGACACTCCAATCCCTACAGAATGCTCTGAGCGGAGAGAAATGAGCTAGAAAACTAAGGGGAATTGTTATAATCTCTTTGCAATGATACTTGGATCTCATGTAGAACATTCAGGTTGAATATTAGGAACAACGTGAGCAACGTGGCCTAGCAGGGGAGTTGCAGCTAGGTGATCTTAAAGGTCCCTTCCAAACCTAACCATTCTATCTGTGATTCTCTGATTCTTCTCCAAAGAGCAGTGATGCAGTGTCTGCCCAGAGACATGGTGGAGTCACCATCCCTGGAGATGTTCAAGAACCACGGAGATGTGGAAGATGGGGACGTGGCTACTGAGCATGGTGGCATGGGCTGTGGCTGGACTTGGTGGTCTTTTCCAATCTTAATGATTCTGTGATTCTAATTCTAGAAGTTTCAACTCCTACCGGCAGCTGCTTGCTTCTCCCAGGACTGAACCTGCATTGGGCGGGACTTTTCCCTTTGTTTTTATGGATTATATCAGGTTTTATTGTCAGCATAATGACCAGAAACCAACAATCACTAACACCTCTCAGAGCAGATGTTGGCTTTACAAGGAGGACAGGAGTCAGCAACATCTGCAGAGCAAATAAATATACGGATCTGCTCATGAAGGTGCACATGATGGGAATGATAAGGGCTGTCCAACATATCTGACCTGTGAGCTCTCCCTGTTCTGCTGAGCTGTGACTGAAGGCCAGAAGAAGAGTGCCCAAAACAGAAGCAGGGCACCATAGGGGGATTTTTTTCATTCTCTCTGCTTTTTACCTGCAGTTGTGCTCACGTTTTGGGGTGGGTTTGGCTCTTCCATTATGAACCCCACCGACTTTTGTTCAAGTTTTCCTAGGAGAAAGAACAGTTGGTCTGAATCAATGGAGAGAGCTGAGACGGCCCTGAGCCTCCGTGGGCTGGGTTTGTGTAATGGCTGCTGTCCTGACAAAGAAACCATCTGTGTGTCTCACTGCTCTTTCGATCACTGCTTCCACGTTCGGTCTTGGTGCATGGAAAAACTCATCAGCTCATAAAGCAGCTGGCTGGAGAATGCAGCTGGCAGGCTATGGTGGAGAGCAGTGTCCAGTGTGCATCATGTCTTGGCATGTCCAGCTCGGTGCTTCTAGCTGCCTTGGAAGCTTTCCCAAAATATTTGCTTTTTATGAAATAAAACCACTGCTTCCATTGTAGCACATCTCTCCACAGCGATCTCTCTGAAGTTAACTGGGCTGAGGGCAGCAGCAGGCAGACAGCTGTACCTGGTGGTGATGAAGCCGCTGCGGTCAGGATGGAATCCAGACTGCGCTTTCCTGCTCCGCAATGATTGCTGCTATCTGTCTTCTGCAAACTTCTATGAATAGCGATGAGCTGACAGCAAAATTCCTGGAGAAGGCTTCTAGGAAAGTCAGCTGTGCATGCTAGCTCTATACCTCACTTCCTTTTTTATCAGCTTCTAAGCAAGCACTTGGATTTCAGGGCTCAGGAGCTGCACCGTGGCATCTCCTGCTCAGGATGATGGCGATGGGGGGATGCTGGCCTTGAAATGTGCTCTGGATGCCTTGCAGCAGTGCATCCCAGCATTGCCCAACTGCTGACAGCACATCGATGACTGCAATCACAACAATTTGTAGGCACGTTTGTCTTCTGCAAGGTTGGATGACAAGGAGCCGGACAGGATAGGGACTGACCTTAATGTCACGATGATAAATAAGTATGTTTATTTTTATTTGGGTCTGGTTATTTTTAGTCTGTTAACGGATGATGTCTGCTACTATGGAGTAATTAAGAATTTTCTCCAGTTTGTGAGTAAGTTGGGAAAACATCCATGTGCGTGCTATGAGCTCCACTGAACTCTCCAATAATGTAATGATTTTTAATGCTATTTGGGGAATGAAATGGATATTTGCAAAAGATGTCAGTATTGGACTGTAGTTTGCAAATAGTGACGTCATGGGAAGCTGTATGCATTGTGCAAATGCAAAATGGAAAAAACAATGATATGAATAACTTTTTCCATGTGTTACAAAGTTTAGTGTGAATGGACTGTTGTGCCCGAAGCAGATAGCTGGAGAAGAGGCAGCCTTTCATTCTCCATCCATCCATCCATCCATCCATCCATCCATCCTGGGACTCCGTGACTTCCTGCTCCTCCAGCACCAGCTTCCCTCTAGTGCTGTTTGCAGAAAAGAGAAGAAATCAACTCAGTGGAGATGTCTGGGAAAAAATGCAGAATCACAGAGTCCCTAAAGTTGGACAAGACCTCTGAGATCATCAAGTCCAACCATCAACCCATTCCCAGCATACCCAGTCACAGAGTCATAGAATCATTAAGGTTGGAGATGAGCTCTAAGGTCATCCTTAGTCCATCAATTCATCCCCACCTTGCCCACTCTCAGAATCATTGAGCTTGGAAGAGACCTCCAAGATCATTAAGTTAACCTGCACAATACACCAGGATACTGAAGGTCTTTGAAAAGCACGTAAACCCAAGCTTGTGCTTTTAATAAAGATTTAAGTCTGCTTAAGGAGTGTATTCCTAGAATAAACTGGGGAGAGAATTGTCCATGAACGAAGGAGGTTGCCTGATATCATCCAGCAGCCTCATTTATCAAACCCCTTGGGGACGTGTAATTGGGAAATAAAACAGTCGTGTCTGTAGCTTCATGGCGGGCTGTCAGTGAGTGGCCATGCTCCACACAGACATCCGAGAAGTTTCCTTTAATGTGTAGCCAATGCTCAGCCTGGGGAGGGTGGGCTGTGATGCTGCTTTGGCTTTTATTATGCTTTGGAAAAGTGGTTTATGAATGCATTGACTTCTCACGCCTGCTTCAGTCTGAGCTTTCTAACAAGGCCTTTGGTGTAAATGTGTTACTAAAATGAATTGGTCCAGAATTCTTTGCCTGATTCATCTTGGGCTGAAATGGTGACCTGAGAGGTGACCAGAACAGGAGCCCTGGTCCTGCTGGGCTGTGAGTGCCTGTGGATGAATGAGCATAGAAAGGAGGCACCCCTCTGGGCTCATGGACGTGGTGAGCTTGAGAAACAGGTGCTTGGGAAGGAAGTGAAATCTATGCGTCTCTTCTCCCTGTAATTGAGACTGTCAAGCTTTAACTAGCAAAATCATTGGCTAATTTATTTTCTAAAAGGCAAACATCCTTCTTGCATGCCGCCTCACTCCCAAATGCTGCACCACCTGTCTCCATGGATGGAGGGAGGGTGGAGGGATGCATGTGGAGGCACTAAGAAGTTTCAGGCTGGTTATTATTTAATGTGAATTGCTCTGTGCTGCACACTCACGGTACTCTCCTTCTCCAGAATGCAGTTTGCTCTGCAGCAGCTGAGCCCATCACCCCTGCCCTGGGCTGGAATTTGACACTGCTGTCTAGTTTGACGTTTCCTGGTTCCTTGTAACTGGGGAATGCTATCCTGTCTGCTTTCCCGTGAGAGGAGGGGCGTATAACTGAAAGCACAAATCACAGTCTCATCTCTTCCATGAGTCTCTCATCCGCCCCATGGCTTACAGGTGCAGATCTAACATTGGTCTGAACGGTGCTGAGCCATGCAGCACCCACACGTCTCAGCTTTCAGCTTTATGAATCTCTTGCAAAGCCAACTCCTGACTCCAGAAGTGTTCCTAAACTCCATTCATCCCTATCTGTGCTGCACTCATCTCCGGCGCTCCTCTCCAGCTCAGACAAATCTCCTGAGCAGGACCCTGTGCTAATGCAGAACAGATTGAGCCTTTTCATCAAAACCTTTTTCTTTAAGCACACCGTGGCCAATCTGGACACTTAATACATTTGAAGAGAATTGCATTTTTTTTTCTTCCCCCAGCTTTGCAGATAGTCTTACCCTATAAAATATATGGGCCATAAAATAGGAAGTGCATCGTACCGAAGGGAATTTCTGCAATTTTCCAGGCGGGGTTCGGCGTTTGTTGCAGTTTGCTGAGGGATGAATGGGCATTTCGGAGTACGGGGCATGAGCTCGGGTGACACCAGTGTGGGGTTACTGTGGGTCGGTGACCTGCAATTACTGCGGAGGGAACACCTCAGCCCTCTCTTCCAATAGGAGCGGGACTTTTACGGGGCGAAATCAGGAGAGCTGGGCGACCAATGAGCGCTGCTCTCGGAGTGAGTCACATTCCTGAAGACTTTCAAGTTTGCGGTCTCGCAGATGCTGGGAAATGATTAAACCCACATAAAAGAGCGTTATTACTACAGCGCCTATGGTGCTATGCTGCTTCAGCCCCTGTGCAAATGGAAGACGGGGCAGTGCCTACCGGGGTGGGGGGGAGTAGTAAAGAAAAGATGGGGACTTAACCGTGGTAAAATGGCTTAACCATGCTGGAAACACAAACCTGCTGCCCTGGGTGACATACAGGGCTGGGATTGCTCTGTGGGCTCTGCCCTGCTAGCATGAAATTCCCAGGTGCTACAAACCAGAGTTGCAGTGCTTGCAGGAGGATTTCCCCTTAGGTCTGTACACGGGGCTCTTGCTGTCCCATCCCCAAGTCCTGTCCCCATCTGCCCAGCACAGGGACCACGTCAACCCCCCAACAGCTTGGTTGGTTTGCTGAAGCACTGCCCACCTCTGTGTGACCCCCTGGCTAAATGCTTCTTGTCTGCTGGTGGCCTCAGGGACCAGTTAACCAAAGAGAAATCTGACTTACATTGTTTTTCACTTGGTTTGGGATGATTTGTCATGATTTTTCCACTCTTTGAGTTTCTGTTTTTGGGAGACTTCTGTTAGAGGAAATGTTTCTCATTATCGGCTGCGAGGTTGCCAGACCTGGGGAGTATTTCTGCTTTGTATTAATCTTGTCCCTCCTGCTGTGCATGACATATCCTAATCTGACGGTGAGGAGAGCCCTAGTTTATCCCTAGATAAATAGAAGGACCCACACGGTGTTGAGATGGGAGATGCCTCCCTGGAAGATGTGTCTTGGGAAAAATGCCTGCTTGGGAACATTTCCCAGCAGAATCTGCTCAACACTTTGTCAGTGGAAAAAACAAGGCTTGGCTCTATTCCCCTGTGTGCTTGGCGGGTTGCAGCACAGGTCTGACCAACAGCTTCTAGTTGGATCTTCAGATAGACCTAATGTAGACACCCGGAAGATAGGAGATACCCACAGAGCTGTGAGCAGGGCTGTGATTTTTCACTTTCATAGCCTACGACCCTCAAATATCCATTGATTTTGCCTAACTGTTTATCCCCTGATTCCATATGGGTTTCTGGTTTGATGCTAGGAAAAGTTTATTCTCTGAAAGAGTGGTCGGGCACTGGCACAGCTGCCCAGGGAGATGATGGGCTCACCATTCCTGGAGGCATTCCAGAACCATGGAGATGTGGCACTTGGGGACACAGTCAGTGGGCACGGTGGGGGTGGATTAAGGTTGGGCTTGAGGATCTTGCAGGGCTTTTCCAACCTTCATGATTCTGTGATTCTGTGATTTGATCTCACTTTTCCAGCCTTAAACGATTCTGTGATTCTATGACTCGAATTCACTTTTGTAGGCTGAGAGGCATGGGAGATTGTCATAGGACACTTGGCCCATGCACACATGCACAAGTGTGAGTCAAGTTACCTGCATTTTCTCGAGCTGCTCTGCAGGGAGATGTAATTGCTTCTCAGCTGTGCAGTTGCATCCTTCTCTGGCAGAGAATGAAAGCCTCATTCTGCTGTGGCCAAACAACTCCTGGACAAAATGAATCCAAATATGCACACTGCTCATCTTCAGCAGGTAAATAACTAGTGATAGGACAAGTAGGAATGGCCCTAAGTTGTGCTAGGGAACTTCAGGTCGGTTATTAGGAACAATATTTTCTCTGAAAGAGTGGTGATGCAGTGGCACAGGCTGCACAGGGAGGTGGGAGAGTCCCTGACCCAGTAGGTGTTCAGGAACCATGGAGATGTGGCACCTGGGGATGTGGTCAGTGGGCATGGTGGGGTGAATTGAGGTGGGGTTTGGGGACATTGGAGGTCTTCTCCAACCTTCCTGATTCTATGATTCTTTGATTCAAGAAGCAACAGTAGCTGTGGGGAAGCTTATCACAGCACAAAGAAAGCCCAGCCCAGAAGGCTTTATCAAATTAAATTCTGGAAAGCTGTATTTATTTTTATCAAATTTACACTTCTTCAGGCAGAGAGAAATTTCTTGCTACAGTGAAATTCCCATGGCTTCATCTTTTGAGAAGGTTTTGGAGCACTCACTCTTGGGGGGGATTTTTACAGAGTTAACTCAGTGGATATATGCCTGCAATGCACGGACAGAGGAGGCTTTCAGCATGGGCTGAGGCACTTCTCGTTTCCTAGAAATGATAAATGGGGAATTTAGCTGGCTGCCATCAGCAGCTGCTTTTCAATGAAACCCTCAGAGCAAGCTCACATCAGTACAACACTAGAAACCTCTGAGGAGCCCTAGTTTATTAATGCTGGTTTTGAGGGCAGCTATTTCCTAGGGAAATAAACCTTGCACCATAGTCTTCAAAAGAGAAGCGGAAAATTGTTTCCCAATAGTTCCTTCTTTTTTTTTCTCAATGGAAAAATACAACATACACAGAAATACCGTTGGATATAACATAATTTGTGCAGCAGTGCCTAGGGGTTCTGGAGCCCATTGCATGAGTTCATGCGTGGAGAACATTGATTGTAGGGGGATTTTACAGAAATCACTCTGGTCTCTAGAAGCAAAAATCTCTTCAACGCAGATGCCTAGAGAGTGGAGAAAGCTCAGGCAGGGGCAGAAGCCAGCTCTGCAGATTCCCTGTCATTTCCTTATTGGAAAATCAGTCCAGCCCACAAGCCTGAAGCTCTTTGTGAGGGTTAGTTGCAGAACCAGACTACTCCAGAAGACAGAACGGCTTCCAGACGAGACCAGCCTCCCAAAGGGAATAAACCAGATCTTAATTCTGAACAGCAAGAGCTTGTGTATTCAGGAATGCCAGGTGAATTCGGACATGAGAGTCCAAATTTGCAACTGTAGGAAAACCCAGGTCTTGAGTTCCTCATGACCTTTGCTGTCAACCCAGTGTCACTTCTCTGGCCACTGCAGCAATCCCTGCAGTTGCAATTCATGTTGATGGTGGTTCTAAATGCAGCTGTAGAAGAATTTCTGCCTTGGCCTTGGTCTCTACAGAACAGCAGAGGTGTTTGACGGAGCAGTGGAAGAGTGAGGATGATCTGATTTCATTCCATATCCCATCACAGAATGTACCATTCTGCTCCAGGTGTGCAAGGCTCAACTGGAGCACAAACTCACCACTTGGCTCTGCTTTTGGTGTAAATGGCAGAGAGATGTACAGTGGAAACAAATGTCTTTTCTGCTTTTTGATGCCTAGTATATGGTTGTGGAGTAGAATGGGGCACATTTCGATCTTGGAAAGGAATACCATGGTGCTGATGGTATTCAGTATATAAAGCTATAACATGTGCATGCGGTTTCCATGTGGAACTGAAAGTTGTGTCTCCTCTGGGAGGGGAAGACTGCAGCCCCATGCAAAACACCAATTCAGTAATTTTGTACCTTCTTTGTTGGACAAAAATGAAAGTGTTCTGTTTCTCAGTACACTTTACTGGTTTTGAAAGTCCCCCAGACTATTACTTAGCTATAATTAGACTTCCAGAGAACACTGAGTATGTAAAATCACACTTTTTACCCAATTGGTAATTCTCTTACAACTGACTCATTCATGTAGCTGCAACGGAATGCATCATAGGGACTGCTGGAAGTTGAAATAGCAAGTGATGAAGTTATCTGACAGTGGATATTGCAGGCGGAGTTCTGCAGAACATGGAGTGATTTTCAAAGGAACGTCTGACATCTCAGGGTTCTCTGATATTTTGTGTCCTTGAGCCCAGAAATGATGAGGGAAAAGTTGTTGCCCTGAGATGTAGAGCAATTGAAAACCAAGGGATGTCTCTGGACAGTAAATAAGGAACACATCAGGAAATGGCATGCTGCTTCCAAAGTTAGGTGTAAAACTGCAAAGAATGTGGCTTTTTTTGGACTAGATGATAAATCAGGGCTTTACTCAGGCAGTTGCCCAGCTTGGCTTGGTGGAGCTGGCAGAACTATTACATGTGTTGGATGGTCTGGGTTGAGACAGATGGCAATAGAGAATGTCCAGCTAGAGATGAGCAATAGTGCTGTTCCTGCTGAGCACTGTGCAGGTATTGGGTGATCACTGCACATTTTTCAGAGTCTGTGGGCTCATGCACAGGTCCAGCTATATTCCTCCAGGTCAGAGAACTTTCCTGAGATTTTGGTCACCGTTGACATGTTTCCTCCTGCCTATGACATTTTTCCTCCTCCTCATGACCAAGTTGGCGTCTGACCCAAACCTGGTCTGTAGGGGTTGAATCTGGGAGGTCTTTAAGGTCCCTTCCAACACAAACCATTCTGTGGCTCCTTTCCTCTCAGAGCAGTGCTTTGTGGAGGCAGAGCTGGGTCAGTGTGTCCCCTTAACCCAGTTGGAAGGATCACCACACCTAGGAAGAACACCTTGTTGTGTCTCTTGTGCTCACCAGCCACAGCGTGAGACAAGGCAGGCAGATGAAAGAGTGCATCAGGCTAAAGCAGAGATTTGGAATAGAGGAAGAAAGACAGAAGAAGATAAAACAAAAAAATGTCTTCTGGAGATCATCTTTAATTGCAGAGATTATCCTTAGCTGGTTCAGCACGTTGGCTGACAGTTGCAGCTCTATCTCCTGCAAAGAAGCAGCTGGAATCAGTCTCCATTCCCACTAACTCTTAGAGGTTAGCACCACCCTCTCTTGTTTCCATTAACTAAGACGGATTTTGAATATTTGTTTCCTCTCCTTCCCACCTCTTCCACCTTCCTTTGGAAGTGGCAAAAGACCAAGAGCAGAATCTGTGACCCTTCCAGTCAGTGAGCCCCAACTCAATGCTCCTAGATGTGTCTTTTCAAGAAAGCTCTTTGCCTTGTTCTCTGTGACCAAGCAGGGAGGTGGCTGTGGGCTTGAGAAAGGGGAAATCCTGTCCTTTTGCTGCCCACTGTGAACTTTTGCATCTTACTTGGAAATTCAGTGGCCGCTCGCTGCTCTTTCTTCTTGTTCAGACAAAGATGCATTGGTAAAATTCTTTGTTTCTTGGGAATATCCTTCTCTAGCTGAGCTAACTGCTCTTTTTCCCTTTTATTTTTTCTGTATAAGCTCTATATGGCAATTGTCATGGTGAAATGGATAATGAGGTGCTTAGAACGAGTGAAATATTTATCTTTGTTCCTCTCCTAAGCATTCCTAGAGCTCAGACAAAGCTCTGGGCTAACTTTCCAAGCCACCCGTCGGTCTGTTTTCAGTGGGGCTGCAGAAGTCCATAGCACCTTACTGGGGCCCTATGCAAAGAAACCAGGGAAAATCAGTGCACTGCCAACAGGTGTTCCTGCACACAGAGCCTCCATGGAAAAAAAGAGCAAGAGGCCCGGGAAATAATAAAAATGGGAAATGCTGTGGCCAGAGGGCTGAGATCCATTATGTTAGAAATTAACAGAGATGTGGAAACCTCAACCCACGTCTGTGGTTCCTAAGTGACGGTTTATAGTCGAGCAAATTAGTGCTGAAGTCTATTAAGCGGTGGAGTTTGTTGAACTTCTGTCACTTTTTTTTTGAAAATTTGCTTTTCTTTTTCTTGTGTTTTGCTTTCCAGTACTTCTCAGCACTATGTGATGAGTAACGATGTCGGTGTTCAGAGGAAATCCAATCCTGTTCTCCCCCGACATCCCCATGGCTTGCAAAATAGATGCAGCAGCCAAAGAACTAAGGCACTGAGTGTAGACTCCCTTTAATAGAGAGTAATGAGGTTTAGCACGGAAAATAAGTGCTGGTTATGTGGGCAAATACCAGCACAGAAATAGAAGTGTCTGGGATATCTTCCTGGTAATTCCCACGTGCATCTGCTCGCATTGCCTTTGCATCCAACTCTTGGTGAGCTCCTGGTGGCTGTGTGCTGAACACCATGTATTCCTCCTATCATTTGAAGAAGAGCATGTTTACACCACCTGAATTTCTAGGGAACTCCCAAAAGCTTTCCTGTTTGCTGGGATCTGCTCAGCATCCAGAGCCATTCTTGTGCTGTGCAAGCTTCATTCTTTCCTCCTGCCATCCATTATCCTGTATGTGCATTGCTGCCTTCATGCTTTGCCTCCCAGCACCATTTACATAAGAGTAAAATTAACAGCTTGAGTAATTATGAATAAGTCCCATTAGACAAAGCAGCCTTGGGGCTGACTGCAGGAAGCTGGAATGTCTGGTGCTGCAAATCTTCGGCACACTGAACTGCAGGAAAAGATAATTTTTCTCTTTTTCTGAGCCTCACAGAAGTATCAAGGGGTTTAGGAGCCCAGATCCCACTGATGCTGGTGGGGACACAGAGGAGACTCAGGGAGTAAATATTTGAGATCCCATGCTGGTGTCTGGGCATCCTCTCCTTGATGGACACCATGAAGGGCACCGTGATGAGAAGTGACGTGGCCCCACATTGTACCAGGGGAGATCCAGGTTGAGTATTAGGAAGGTATTAGGAACAATTTCTTCTCCAAAGAGTGGTCAGACACCAGGACAGAGAACAGAGAGACGGGGGAGTCTCCATCCCTGGAGCTGTTCAGTGGTGGCATTTGGGGACACGTTCAGTGGACATGGTGGGGAGGGGTTGGGATGGACCTGGAGATCTTGGAGGTCTTTTCCAGGCTTAATGATTCTATGGAACTATGATTCTATGCAGTCTGAGCTCGGGCTGGTATTTCCAAGATACAGGTTTGCACTGCTGCGTTTAGGGAGGAGAGTGCTGAGCCGAGTCCAGGACAACAGCTGTTCTTAGTAAAACTAATGATTGCTTTTACTGGGAAAAAACTGCTCACTGGCAGCAGGAACAGTGTTGTACTTGAGTCAAAACTGCAGGTTCTGTCTCCTAATGGCCACACTAAAAAAAAAAATCTTAAAAGGACAGCCTGCAGGAAGCTCCTGTTGCCGTCTCGGTGGTCTGATGGAAACGAAAGAGTCTGGTTCATTTTTCTTTGCATACAATTACATGCATATTTGCGTAAAAGCAGCTTGCTTTTTTTGCAAAGAATCTCAAAATACATGCAAAAGAACGAGGGTATCACTGCAACCCCCTGAGAACCATAGATGTGCTGGGCGAACTTCTGTATGCATGGAGTGCTCACAGAGGCACCAGCAGAGCACCAGGTTCCAATTTCAGCCAAAGAGAGACCTTCAGGGCCTTCATTCCAATTTTCCTTCCACGCCATAAAATTGCTGCAGCACATCTCCCATCCTTTATGCATGGAAAAGGTCTGGTTCTGGCATTGTGCACTTCCCTGTAGAAATGACTTTTGCAGCCAGCTGGTTTGCAGCGTTGCAAAGTGTGGTGTGAGATGACACATTCTGAGAGCTCAGCTCTCCCTGCACCACAACACCCACTTGCATTTCATTTTTCAAGTCAGGGCCCCGGTGATCTCCCCCTCCTCCCCAGTTTCTTTCTGTTGCCACTCTGGTGCCTTCAGTACCAGGTTCCTCCAGTACCAAATTCTCCTGTTCAATTTTGGCTTCCTAACAAGCGACCATTTGTCTGCTGTCAATCCTTTGGCTTATTTTACGTTGTTTTCCCTGCAAAAATAATTTTATGAAAAGTTGCAGTGCTGCAGATACTGAAAGGTCATGGGAACCTCTTGCTAAGATTAGTGCAATGCCTTATCAATAGCTGCAAGTGGTGTTAGCGTTTTAAAAGGAGTACTGTGTGAGCATTAAAAGACATTTTTTTTCCCAAGTGCTCATTGAAAAGCACTTTTATCCCATTCCCAGGGCTGGGCACTAACTGGAGCTCCATCACTATGGGCTGATGTTTTCTATTCATGGCCTCACAGAGAATGCATTGTTCGGAGGAGAACTGAGCTGCAGAGGTTGGGACAATTTCATAAGCATGATGTTATGGCAAAGGTGCCTGCACGGAGCCTTCGGGTGGATGAAAACCCCACACCGTGGTCTGCTGAGCAAATGGGTGCTATGCTGTGCAGCTCTAAGAATGGAGAAAAAGGAAAAAAAAACCCACTCATTTCATTTTTTCCTTTTTTTCCCCAATTTGTGGAGTCTTTGCAGAGTGAGGGGTGGGAGCTGGGACCCCATGGTTGTCCTTGGCCTCTTCTGACCCCTTCTCCCAAACTCCAGACAAGCGCATTCCTCCTGGTTCTGAGCTTCCCTAAGGGCTCTGCTGGCACGTAGGGTCTCTCTCACACTTGCTCAGCTCTTGGGAAGAAGAGGAGAAATGGACATGGAGGAATGATGGGGAAGGATTAAAGCACCGGGTGGTTTCTGAGAACTGCTCCACGGTGACGACAAATATCCTGACACAGCTGGAGGGAGACAAAGCCGTCCCCCGAGCGCGACCGAGGCTGGCTGGCACAGCAGGAGGGACCAGATGGGATTCTTAAAGGTTTTTCTTCCTCTGAAAAAGACAGACCATGCTTCAGAGAATCCCCCTTACCGAGTGATGCTTCCCTCTGAAAACTGACTCTCTGTGCCAAAGGGTTTTCAACAAAGAAATGTTATCCAGTTCCTCTTTATTTTCCCCCAGTAAGCCGTATTTGGCCAAAGCACGCCATTAAGAAGGGCACTGTCTGGTGCAGAAGACATCACGAAATGCAAATCTACTGTTTCCCATGACACCTCTTCCATGAGGGCAATCAAAGAGTTCGCCTAGAGGCACTTCATTCTCAATTTGCGTGGATTGGCTTCAGCTGCTGTGGTCCTATCAGCACCGTTGACTTCTTCTCCCAATCCAAGTTCTTAGGCTCAATGATCAAGAGCCCCTTGCACCCTTTTGCTGAACCAGAGAGGGGCTGCCCTAGGGGCATACCCAGACTCTGAAGCACTATGGCATGGGAGGACGTGGTCCTGGTAGGGATGGGTTGGGGTTGGATGTAGGGATTTTGGTGGGGATGGACTAGGGATGTGGGGATCATGGCCAACCACAATGATTCTGTGATTCTGTGACCCCATTGCTCCCAGCCTTTCACCATCCCCGCAGATTCTACCCTGCGTCCCTTTTGCTAAAACCTTCCAGGACACATTTTCCCACTGTAGATCCCAACTCTAAGTGCAACTTTCCATCCAGCTCAGTGAAGTTGGGATTTATCCGAATACATTTGGCTGCAGGATCTCCATCATCCCATGCGATTGCCCTGCCCTCTATGATAACGGCTGCTGTGCCAATGCCAGTATTGCCCACAGGCTTTATCAGTAGTAATGTATGGGTGTATTTCTGGCTCGTAGATCAATGAGCACTGCGGTATTCCCCACCTAAAGGAAACATACCCGAGTTGCTTCCAAATTCTTGTCATTCCAAAGCCATGAAAACCTTTCTCTGCATGGAAAGGAGGGATGATGCTGTGTGAAGGAAATTCTTTCAAGTTTGAAACTTTCATTGTTCCACCCCAGAATGTGGTGTGATGCTCCTGCAGATGCTCAGGTGCTGTTGTGGAGGCTGTGCTGTCAGCAGAGCTTTTTCTCCTCCAGCAGTTGGGTGTTGACAGTGTAATATCTTTGGGTGGAGGCTGATAGGACTTAACAACACACAGCAAGTGTTTTATTTGTTTTTAATACACACCCTCAATGAAGCTATTGTGAGGCATGTGACTGCTTAAAGTGTGCAGCTGGAATTTCATTCTTAATTCTGTGCAAAGAAATTAGGAAAGCATTTGCAATATGGGAGATTTTGCTGACTTCTGCTTGCTTTTTTTTTTTTTTTAAATTATTATTTCCTCATCCAGAATGGTAAGGGGATGTAGCAAAATGAAGAAAAATTAAAAGGACATAAAGATTATGATTAACCCAAATATGTTTTCCATTGAGAAATAGTGGCAAATTGACAGGTTTTGATAAAGAGACATTATATCTCAGAGGTCATCCTTCGTCTGCTGATGATGTCATTGTACCCTAGGGCAGCCCCACCTGAGCATCAGCTCCATGCCAGCTCACTGTGTGAGAGCATCCTTCCTCACCAAACCCAACCTCAACCCACGCCACCATGCTCAGTGACCATATCCCCAAGTGTCACATCTCCACCACTGAACACCTCCAGGGACAGTGACCCCAACACCAGCTGGGCAGCCTGTGCAGGTGTTTGAACACTCTTTGGAGAAGAAGTAGATCCTAATACCCAACTTGGATCTCCCCTGGTGCAACGGGAGGCCATCACCTCTCGTGCCCAGATATACGTATTAGCATCTCCACGTGTGGTTGAGGATGAGCTCCCACATTCACCAAAAACACAAAGGACTTTTTCACATAGAAGGTGGTGACGCACTGGCACAGGTTGCCCAAGGAGGCTGTGGATGCCCCATCCCTGCAGGCATTCAAGGCCAAGCTGGATGTGGCTCTGGGCAGCCTGGTGACCCTGCACATAGCAGGGGGTTGGAACCGGATGAGCACTGTGGTCCTTTTCAACCCAGGCCATTCTAGTATTCTATGAATCTATGATTCTCAGTCTACTCATCAGCTGGGACATAAAGCACAGCAGCCCTGGCTGCTCCTGCCCCAGGTACCCGTCCCCCCCATCCCATCCCCATCGCTGCTGCAGGAGTGGTTGAGCTCCCACGGAGCAGCTGCTCAACAGCTGCAGCTTACGCCTCGCAAATGAAAGAAATCCCAAATCTGTGTGAAATTTCCAGGGGTTTAACAGCTGTTGCTTGAGCCAGGCTGTCTGTGCCATGTATACGGGGACGCTGGAGCAGGACGGGCAGCTGGGAGCTGTAATTCCTACAGCCGCTTCATTTTAATCTGCTTTTAGTCATGTCAGAGCCTTTTGAATGAAAACTTGAGAACGGAGAGGACTTTGGATTGCTTTTCCTCCCCTTTCTCACCAGACCCCACGACTGCTGTGTGAGCTGAAGTCTGTCTCAAGGGATTTATTTCTGGGGAGGCTTTTTGGTGGGATTCATCTCCACTGGCTTCTGGATGTCCGAGAAAGTTGTCCTAAACATTCTGTGCTGTAGATGGGGAGGACAGCCCAGCAAAGAGCAGTTCAGTTGAATTCGTTGTAGGACAAGACTTGCTTTCTTTCCCCAGCTCTGAGGTTACCTTTTTTTGGCTAGCACCCCATTTGTGCTGCATCTTCTGGGAAGGCAGCGGTGTCCCACAGAGACGAGGAGGAGAAGAGACACTAAAAATCAGGAAATGAGATGTGTGCTTTGTAAGACCCACGCAGTTGTTTGCCAAAGGACCCGGGAGGTGTTTGGGATAACTGCATGCTAATGGGCTGCGGCATGACCAAAGGTTGGCTGTGTTTGCCTGGGGAGAGGATGGGTTCTATGCCCAGAATGTAGCAGGGAGAAGTCCGGGTCACTGGAAAGGCTTCGTTACCTCAGTCAATAACGAAGTGCAGGATAACATCTGTGGTGTTGCTGGATTTATTCTAACAACACCCGGTACAAAGGCTTGCTTCTGTTTCCCAGGGTTTTGCATTTTCTCTGCATTTATAAAAATAAAACAACCCACTGATTCTTAAAACC
Source organism: Phasianus colchicus (assembly GCF_987193195.1). Taxonomy (NCBI): domain Eukaryota; kingdom Metazoa; phylum Chordata; class Aves; order Galliformes; family Phasianidae; genus Phasianus; species Phasianus colchicus. The sequence goes on along the minus strand of NC_143476.1, from coordinate 91,114,311 downwards.
AACTCTGCATTCTATCTTCTACTGAAATGGCGTTTGTGCCAGGAGTTCTTGATTTGCTCTTCGTCCTCTGAATCCTCGTGTGAATTCAGGTTAACCAAAAAACCAGAGTGATTTTTAGCTGTGAGGAGCACTGCTGTCAGCTCAGGGGATGGATATGGTGGTACCACAAAGCAAAACTCAAACAGCACACGCTGGGGAGGTCCTGTCCTCCCAACACTGGGTTTTCATTGGAATGTCTCTGCTTTGTTTCTTGCCAAATGAGTCTCCTTCACCATAATGGTAGGACAAGGGGTGATGGCCTCCAGCTGAGCTGGGGAAGGGGGGAGGAAAGGGCTCAGGTCTGATACTAGGAACAGTGTCTTCTCCAAATGAGCAGTCAGGCATTGGCACAGGCTGTGCAGAGAGATGGAGGAGTCCCTGTCCCTGGAGATGTTCCAGAACCATGGAGGTGTGGTCATGGTAGAGGTAGGGTGGGTTTGGGCTTGGGGATGTTGGTGGTATTCTCCAAGCTTAATGATTCTTTGAATCTACGGCAACATCAGATATTGTGATCGTGATCAGTGTCAAAGGGTCCTCTCTTGCTGGGAAGAGGTTCTCCTACAATGAAGCAGTGGGCAGGTCACTGCTTGTGGTTGCTGTGATTGAAATTGTAATTCAAGACGTGGTTTGAGTGCAGGATCAAAATGTGTGTCCCAGAAAACCCTGGCACACAAAAGCTTCTCCTTGGCATGGTCACCCAACACTGCCCCAGGCCTCCTGCTCCCATGGCATGGCCACCCCCGCTGTCCCACCCCATCTCCAGACGGTCCCATTTGGGGACATGGAGTGTGATGCCACCACCCACAACAGCATGGGACAAGGCAAGGTGATGTGTTTGCTCCTTCTCTCCCCTGTTACTGTGCCGGAGCAGAGGCTGGAGGCAGCCAGAGAATTCAAAGCAGAAGCTGTCAGCCTGGGATGGGCGATGGGTTGTTTTTGTTGTGTTGTTTTAAACAGCCTCTGTGAGCAACTGTTGTGTGCGAGGGGTGGGAAGGGGGGGGTTGCCATGGCAAAGTAGGATTTGCTGGGAATGAATAGCCTTCCTTTTCTCCCGTGAAATGAATGGGTTGCTAAGACCTCCCTGCATATGAAGATTGTAGGTGCTACACTCGGTGGAAGAAACATGAACAATATCCCCCCAGCCTTACGTTATACACAGCCCTCTTAATACAACTCAATCTTATTACACAAAAAATGTGATCTCAAGTGTAGATTGAGAGAGACAAAATGTTCTCAGTGGGATCTATCCATGCTTCTTCCCCAGTCCCCTCCAACAACAGGGATTAGCGGCAATGTTTGCATTGACTGTAACTGGGACATAAAGACCATGCTTCATTTCTTCCCATTCAGCTAATTCTTTACATTGCAGACACTACAGGATCCATTTATGTTTTTTCTTTTGTGAAAGTAGGTTGGGGTGGGAGGGGGGTGGGGGAGAATTCTGCCGAGGAAACTGTTGGCCTCGCCGAAGAAAAGCATCTTTTCTTTGGGGATAAAAGAAGCCGCGGTCTGCATCTGAGGCAGTGGCATTTGCAGGCAGTGCTGCTTCTAGATGGAGGCTGGAATGTACTTGCAAAGAATGGCAAATTTTGAGAAACAGGGTGATTTAAGCTGGTAGATCGGACTTCCCATCTCATGGTCCTTGGCTGTTTTAGTAAACGGGAGAGTTCGCTCCCAGTGCCGACCCATGCCCATATTGGGTATATTGGATATATTGCCCATATTCTAAAGCATCAGTTCTAGGTATAGGTTTTTTGGGAAACTTTTGGGAAGCACTACATGACCATGTGGAATGGTCTGGCCAGGACCCCAGGGAAAATACTTTGACCGGTCGTATTCTCACCGATAGGTGCCCACCCGTGATTTCTTCCCAATAGGAAAAACAAACAAACAAACAAACAAAAAATTTCCAGAAGCTGTGAACATATTTGTGGGAGATGGAATTTGTGCAAAGAGGCTGGAAGATAAACTTGGCTCTGCACAGCAGAGCTACGCCACAATCTCCAGTCCTAGGAGGGTCAGTGGGGCAATGTCATCTGGAGCATCTTCATCAGGTCCCTCTTCTGGAGATGGGGATGAGAGAAAGGACAACTAATGCCATCAGAACAGCTCACTGAGGGGTAAGACAAGGTTACCAAGAAAAAGAGAAAGGTTATGGGATGGAGAAGGAGCTCACAAATCTTTCTGATGCGGAGGCCTTTTGCCACAGGCAGTGTTGGGACATGGAGACCCATCTCTACCTTGAGGTCTCTCATTCCTCACTGCTGAATACAGCAGGAAGAGCTACAGAGCAGACATGGAGCTTCTACATGTTGATTGGGGTGGATAATTTCCTTATTTAATTGCAAACTTCCAGTCTCAGGGAGGAAAAGAGTGCAGTGTAGGCACACCTCTTGTCGTCACAGTTTGAAATATCATCATCACAGTTTGAAATATCATCATCACAGTTTGAAATATCATCATCACTGCTACAGATCGTAACCTATGCAAAGATTAACCAAGATTTGTGCAGACAAGAGAGAGGAAAACTGACCTAAAATCACACTTATCTATCATTTCAGGACTTCTCTCAAAGGATATGTCTTGGGGCTGGCAATCCCAGGTTGTGGGTGTTGAGATCTATAGAAAATATGTGAGAGAAGAGAGAAGGAAAGTAGCTGCTGCTTTGCAAGGAAGAAAGTAACAGGACTTCCATAGTGCCCAACCTGAAAACTGAACACCTCTGAATGTGTCAGATGAAGAAGGCAGATGGAAAGCAGAAAATATCCAAGAATAAGGTTAAAGAAATCTGGGGTTGAGCATCCTGGTGAGGATTTCCATCCTGGGAGGTTCCTAAGATGGACACAGGAGGTGGGAATCGGGTCTGGATGCTCAGTGCCCAGATGGGGATGTGTACCAGCATCTCCATGTATTGTTGTGGTCTGAGCTCCCAGCAGAGGTCCCACCTCAGGAACAGTTATAGGACTGAGCCCCAGAGCCAGAGCTGTGCTGGTGAGCTTTCCTAGCAAAGGGAGATGTGTTTTTAATAGGTTAAATGATGTTATTTTTTCAAAATAAAAGTATACTGGCATTTTTGAAGGAAGCCTGTTCACACTGGCGAATTCACCTGATGTTCATAAAAAGGAACAGAGGAAATCTGATGCTGGATTCAGAGCCCACCCCTCACAGCCCTGTGCTGGGTGGATGACTTACATCTTTAAGCCTGAAGGATTCAGAGCGAGAGATGCATTTTGTTTCTGTGGGATTACCACCGACTCAACTCGCTGCTTTTTTATTTGGAGGCTGAAACAAAGGCCATTTCAGTCCATTACTGTCAGACATGAGCGATGCTCTGCTCTTGCAAAAATTATTTCAAAATACAGTGTCACCAATGTCACTCCCCTCTTGCTCCATCTGTGTATGCAGAGATCAAACCTCTCAGCTTTTTCTGGAACAAAAATCAGTCCTCTGTGTGTGAATTTAAGGTGAGGTCAGTGTGCATCTGTTAATACCTGTATCACCTTCACCTTGGTGATAGGATGATTATAAGGACGTGATAGAAGTAACATAGCAAAAAGGAAGTTTTGCTGTGACATAACTAGAATTCCCAGATTGGAAACACTGACTCCACTCTCATTCCATGGCTTTTTGGTGTTTTGGTATTTCATCTGTGCCAGAAAATCACTCAGGCCCCACATCTATGGAACACGCTTCAACACTATTCTGAAACTTCACCAAATCACAGTGTAACTTAACCCGATCTCTGTGCTCTGTGTTGGCTGCATTTTTAGAACCACGGTGAGAGAGGACCGAACCATGCTTAAAAACCAAGAGGGAAGAAGAGCAGACTTAGACATTAGGAATGGACCTGAACTGCTAGATGCTCTTCAAAGATGCACTGGAGATCAGAAACCCTCTGGACTTCCAGTTGCAAAATCAGTGCACATCACACCATGTTGCACAATGGAATGAGTTAGAGATGTGGGACAGAGAGGAATCTTTTCACTGACTGTGATCAGTGTGAGACTGTCTCTGGAGTGGAGCTGAAGCAGGACTTCAGGTCTCATTTGCCTGAAGAGCCCAGACTGACAGCTGGAGATTAGCTCCAGGTATATTACCTCCATTATCAATTAACTCTTGGTTACTTTTGGTTTCATCTCACAGCTTTATGTCCCCATCATGATGAAGCTGCTGTGGATCCCTGTGAGAACTTGGCCAGAGGAGGAAACATGTGGATAATTAATTGTCTCTATCACCAATTGCTGGAACACTCTTAACTAACATGAACTGGGGCCTTCTCAGAGCCCACAAATAACTGCTGGGTCCCACATCCAGAGTCTGATGTCAGCTCAGAGCAACTCTCCTCTCCCTCCAGTGCCATTTGTCTGCAGGTGTTCTTTGTCACCTCCAGAATTAGCAGAGGATGAAGCTCACCTGCAGTGGGAAGCCCTGTTGGGTTGCTTCAGAACACATCTGCAATAAACCACTAAATCTTTCCCAGTGAGGGACATGCAGCTTTATTTCAGAAATCCAAGAACAATCAAAAAACTCTGGAAAGAAAGGAGAGGAGAGGAGAGGAGAGGAGAGGAGAGGAGAGGAGAGGAGAGGAGAGGAGAGGAGAGGAGAGGAGAGGAGAGGAGAGGAGAGGAGAGGAGAGGAGAGGAGAGGAGAGGAGAGGGGATGAAGGGGATGAAGGGGATGAAGTGGAGGGGAGGGGATGAAGGGGAGGGGAGGAGTGAAGGGGATGAAGGGGAGGGGAGATGGAGGGGGAAGGGGAATGGAAGGGAGATGGAAGGGGATGAAGGGGATGGGGATGGGGATGGGGATGGGGATGGGGATGGGGATGGGGATGGGGATGGGGATGGGAAGGGAAGGGAAGGGAAGGGAAGGGAAGGGAAGGGAAGGGAAGGGAAGGGAAGGGAAGGGAAGGGAAGGGAAGGGAAGGGAAGGGAAGGGAAGGGAAGGGAAGGGAAGGGAAGGGAAGGGAAGGGAAGGGAAGGGAAGGGAAGGGAAGGGAAGGGAAGGGAAGGGAAGGGAAGGGAAGGGAAGGGAAGGGAAGGGAAGGGAAGGGAAGGGAAGGGAAGGGAAGGGAAGGGAAGGGAAGGGAAGGGAAGGGATATGACCAGCCCATGCCAACACGCAGTCCTGGACACTGAGCTTGGGTGGACCACAGGATGTGGGAACCACATGGTAATAGCATTGCCCATTTTCACCAGCATTGCACTGGGTTCTGTGCAGGTAGCTTCTCAGGAGGGCCACAGGGACAGAGTGCCATCACCTCTCCTGCTAATTAGCCCATCGGCTAGTTGGTAATGAGCTGGGGTGCCTCCCCCCAGCATATTGTACCAAGGTGAGCAGGGGGCTTGGGTGCAGCAGTTGGGTTGGTGGTGGAGCAGTGGTGTCTTCAAATCATGCGGTGGTTTAGGAAATGGACCACCACCTTTATTTCCAGATGAAACACCCACTTTGGAAACTCATGTCTCAAGTACCAGATGTGTCTGAGAAGTGTTTCCTGTCTAAAAATGTCCCACAACTGTAGCTGTTGGAATGGTAATGGAATAGGGATATGTATGGTTTAGAAAACAAGTTATGGTAAGGAAGGAATATGAAAATTCAAAGGATGGTTCTTAGTTTTAACTAAATTATTTGGGGGAATAATTTTAATTACTGTAATATGAACACTTACCACCTTCAGACCTGTAGTTCATTTGTCACCAGTTTCCCTTTATCATTTAAAGTAAATCTCACTGTCAGTTTAAATGCATTTGGAATACATCTGTATCGTTTTATTTCTGGAATCAATTCATGGAACGATGTACACACTGTTAAAATGAATATCCCCTTGAAGCTCAGTGTTATTAGAATCATAACTCGATGAATTTTTCCATCTCAATGTATTTACAAAAGCAGATTTCTTTTTTCATTGGACTGGGAGTGAAGACACCGAGTTCCAGAGCTAAAAGCTGGGACTTTCTGAAGGTAAAACATGAGATCACTTCCTCACTTGGGGTCCTGGGAGCACTGCACGTTACTGAATCTCTGCATCCAAACAATCCTTCTCTGAATATTCGGGGAGTGAAGGCACGCCCTTGCCTGAAATCCTTCCCATGTTTTTTCTGTTTGGCAGTGTAGTGTTATCAGATACAAATTCTATCGACGATGTAGAAATCTTTGATCTGTGTTGTGCAGCTGGGTACTGAAGAAGGAAAGAATTCAGTGGGCATTTTTAATCCCAACATCTCTGTACTTCTAGAGAGAGGGAACTTAAGGAAGGGATCGGCCCATTTTATCTCCGTGGGTGCTTGGTTGGTTTTTCTTTGTGGGTTTGGGTTCTTTTTTTTTGTTGTTGTTGTATTATTATTCTTATTTATAATCATTTGTTCAATCATTTGGCTTTAGTAGGGACAAACTCTCTTCTTTAAGGCACATATCTTTAAGAACTCAGTGTTGGAAGGGACCCATTGAGTCCAATGACTCAGGATAGCTTGTGACTCTAACTGACCCTTGCTCTCTATTTCCCATCTCTACAAAGGGATAAGAGTGGAATTTCTTGAAGATATTTGATATCCTGCAATGAAATGTATTGCTGAACAAACCAGATTGGGTGTAACGCTGGAGGAGATGGGCAGCAGGACAACACCTTGAGGCACAGAAAACACAGGAGTGAGAAGGTATTGGGGTCAGGATGCCCCCAGAACGCAAAAGAACACACTGCTGTGTGATTTTTTGATTAATCAATTTAACTTCCCACGCGTGAAACCACTTGTGGTTTCCTGTTTTCATTATCAGGCTCTTCACCGTTCGACAAGGATGTTCTCAGAGGCAGAGTGAAGCCTGTGGGTCCACCTGCTGCCTCCATCCTGCATGGGGTTTGGTGCTCCCGTGCAGTGGTGTGGGCTCTGCCAAAGGGTTTTGTGTCCCCCTGAAAAGCAAGCTGCTCTGCGTGGGAAAAGAAGGGAATGAAGATAACTGCTTTTAGGCTTCTGTTGTCATAAAGTCAAATAAAATTTGGCAGTGTGTGCAGTTCCATTGTTGATACCCCATGCTCCGTAGCTGGAGACCATCTCTGATTTATGATGTCGCATAAAGCCACAAGTGCCAAAGCAGACAAAACAGGAAGCAAAACGTTTTACAAACAGAACAAGCATTAAGAAATTGCTGCGTGCTGTCAAGCCTTACAAAACGACAGCGCTTCCCCAAAACTGTGGAGGAAACAAGAATGAAGAGTCTTCCACTGAAAAACGCTGGTTATTCTGAGCATCTGGGATTATTTCTAACTTTATTCTGTTATCTCTAATTCTATTTCCGATTAAGCATCCTGCTTTTTAACAATCTGTGGGCCAACTTTTCCCAAAGGTGATTCTGCAGGGAGAAATCAATCTTGGAAATTATTTCCCCCAACCCCAAGTCATACCCTGCACTGGCACAACCACACTAAGTGGGATGGATATTTGTATCCCCCCTGCATGCTCCCAACTGCCTGAATTTCCTAGAATTTAAGGTTATTTGCCAGTTCAAATGCACAAGGGAAAGGGAGTTGCTCCTAACAGCCCATCTGTATAGACTCTGCAGGAGTGAAGGACAGCACTTCGGTGTGTTCTCTGGCTGTGGGATTGGCTTTGCAGAAGTGTGTTCTCCCTCCAGACTCAAGAAGAAATGTGATTATGGGTAAACACAGGCAGAAAAGAGCCTCCACCGGTGCTGCAGAGCTGATAATGGGAGTGCTAATCAAATCTTACAGATAGGAGTTGGGTGCTGGGAAATGTCCCTGGAACTCATGAAGGCAATGGGGGATGGCGTGTTTGCGTTACCCACTCACTCCCAGCTCTGACACCTGGCCAGCTTTTCCCAAAACACCTTCTCAAATTGCAGTGACATCACGAAGGGCCGCTCAGCGACCTTCTGTGCTCAACTTTTAGAGATAAAACTCTGCTTTTTAGCTCCTTTTGTTGACGATGAGAACTTCCCCTTTTTTTTAAGGGCCAAGCCCTGGAGGTCAGCAAGGATGAGTGCATTACTATCATGTTTCCTGAAAGTCTCCTTAAGTTATAGAAGGAGGATTATTGTATGAAAGACAAAAAAGCTCACCCCATGCAAACCTCTGGGGAGCACTTATTGCAGTATGAGCCAATAGAGCCACGCTACAGCAGAGCTCAGTGCACATCCTGCAGATGACTGATCTGTGGCAGTGGCACATTGGGGTTTTCTAGCTTTCTCTAGATGCAAGACAGTTTCCTGAGCGCGCCTCAGGCTGCCACGTACATCCTACAAGATGCAATCTGGTGTAAAGCTATCTCCAAAATCAGATTGCTGTGTGGCCTGCTGGCTTTGTAAGCAATCAGTGCACATTTGTGTTTGCCGTGATCTCATCCCCAGACTGTGCGTGAGTTGAAGATGAATGCAAAAAATAGATGGAATTAATTATCAAGGCTCTTAAAACATTCTTCTACTTCTTCCTCGGGAATCAAAATGTGCAAGCAGCTCCAGGTGAGAAAAGCTGCTGTTGTTTGGGCTATAAAGGTTGTGTGAAAGACCTGTGCCATTTCCTGCAGCAGTATTCAGCTGAATGCACTTGGAAATGCTTTCATTTTTCTGTTCTACTGCTCAACAACAGTAAATACAGTCCTCTCTTGCACGAAAGCGACTCAATCAATAATGACCTATCCATAAACACTTTTGCCAGGAATAGACATGTTATTCTTGGTATCTCCATCCACTTGAGCTACAACAAGATGATGTGGTGGGAATGTCATCCTGGAGTCACCCAAGGTCAAGCAGGATGGGCTCTGAGCACCCTGATGGAGCTGTAGGTGTTCCTGTTCAGAGGAGTGGCATCAGATGGTTTTTAAGGGTTCCTTCCAGCTCAAACCATTCTATGAGGGACCTTGTGCTCAGGATCTGCCTTGAGCATCTGCAGCTTGAAATTGCTCTCTATTGAGAGAGGAAAGCAGCAGCAGAAATAGGAAATGTCTCCATCCACATATTTTACTCTTTTTTTCCAGCAGGGGATCATCAAACATTTCAATGCTGTGGCTTCTCTGCTCCTGCCTTTCTTCTCCACGTTGAAGGGATGAATTGGATTTAAATGTCCACCTGTGTGAGATGCTCAGTGATTAGGACAAGAGCTGATGGACTCAGGTTGCACCAGGGGAGTTCAAGTTGGGTATTAGGAACAATTTCTTCTCCAAAGAGCAGTGATGCAGTGGCACAGCTGCTCAGGGAGGTGGGGGAGTTCCCATCCCTGGAGGTGTTCCAGAGCTGTGGAGATGTGGCACATGGGGATGTGATCAGAGGGCACAGTGGAATGGGTTGGGGTTGGGCCTGGGGATCTTGGAAGTCTCTTCCAGCCTTAATGGTTCTGTGATTTTATGGTCATTAAGTGGCACTTTCCTGCTGCACACAAACCAAGCTCCTGCATGTTGCTACAAAGAATCTCTATGGGCATTTTCAGCTTTTCTAAGAAACCGAAATGTAAAAGGTTGCTGTTTGTCACTGCCAGTAAATGACAACAGGAACACCTGAGAAGTGGGAAAGAAAAATGTGGTTTTGTTTCACAGAAAGACAAATTCGGGGAAATGGAAGAACAACAACAGAAAGTTGGCTGTAGGTTTAGAAACTCCACCTAACTCCCCAGAGCAGGGGGTTTCTGTGGGGTTCTCTCTCCATGCAGAATGGGACTCCAAGCAAAAAACTGCACAGCTCCAGGAGTGTCAGGGAGAGGGTTACTGGCCAGCTTTGCCTACCAACACTCTGGCAGCAGTTTGCATTACTGTGGCTTCTCTTAGATGTGAGCTGCAGAACGCAGATGACAGGACATGGAAGAAATTGGGGTCAGCGCTGGTAAAAATTGGAAGTGTGTCTATCCTCTATCCTGCAGCTTCTCAGCTGTAGGGCTGAAGACATTTCCTGCTGGAGATGCAGAAAAATCTTAACTTCATGTCCAGATTTTATTTAAAGCAAAAGAAAAACCACAATCAAAACCAAACTACCAGGTGTGCAGCTGGGGATGCTCTCGTGCGTTGAATCACAGAATCATGAAGAATGGAAAAGACCTCCAAGATCCCACGGTGTCCCATGTATGACTGCCTTACTTCATGGCTGCAGAGTGTAACTATGGGCTTTGGAAGAGAGAATCTTAGAATCACAAAGTATGGAGAAGATCTCCAAGACTTCCAAAACCCAGTCCCAACCCAACCCGCCATGCCCACTGGCCATGTCCCCAAGTGCCACAAGTTCATGAACACCTCCAGGGAATGCTGGGGCCATGATGTCCTGGAGTAAGTAAGGACTCTACTACAAGCTGAAGGTGTGGTTGTTCACCTGAGTCCTCCAGCGCTTTGGATTTGATTTGTTTTGGTTTTTAATCAAAATACCACAGGTACAGGTGTGGTTCTTGTCTGGCAGCAGGATCAGAGAAGACAAGCCATGTGCAGTGGGTGTCCTTCACCTCCCAGTACATGGTTATGTGATGCTCAAAGGCACAACGGTGCTTTGACTTGGATGAGAACTGAAAGCTGTTCCAGGAACACCCTGGGAATGAAACACTCCGAAAAGATTAAATTCTTCCCAGCCTCTGCTGACACTGACTGGGAAATAAAAGGAAGCTATGAAAAATGTGAGCACTAATGTAAATAAGGACGACTGCTTGGAGAAGTTGCAGCTGGAAGCAGAGTGGCTCTGTGGCTGGCCGAGAGAGGCAGTCAGAAAAGTGATAAGCACAAATTAAACCATCTCAAGTGCTGCCTGTTTATCTCCACTGACTGCAGGAATACTCTGACTGAGCCTCGGATGTCAGACTTCCAGCAGATGGAGATGAGGTGGCTCCGACCTGGCGGCCTGTGGAACATTCATTTCTGTGTCCCCATCCTCTGTCCTGCCCAGGGGCTCGGAGCCATGTCACAGCCACGTCACCCGGTCTGGGGGTGTCATCCTGGGGGCTCTTTCCCAGAGGATGCTGGATTACACTCACGGTGTCAAAATTCCAGGGTTCTGTTTGAACTGATGACTCTTCCTCACCACAACGGGGAATTCTGCTAAGCTTGAAGCAACCATGCCCCGAGCACTCAGACGTCACCCTAATGAACTGTTTTCTAATTTTGGGATGTTTCAGAGGGATTGACTCATTCCTTTTCAATGCCTGGGACCTACGAGCCCTCTTTCTGCTTGGTTTGTTCAGATTTGAATCCGGGCACTGCACGTGTAGCAGAGACAAAAGCCAGACAGCCAAGGACATGCAGATGGGCTGCCTAAACTCTGTCCTTTGCAGGAGCTGTGCTGGAGGCTCAGCTGCCATTGTGGTGGCTGTGGCTCTGTCTGTGGGTGCATCTCATTCTTCTGGGCTGTAGCTGCACCTGAGCACGTTGTGTGGATGTGTGTTGTCCCCCCCCCCCTGCATCTGGATGGGAATTGCAGCAATTCCCACCCAGATGCTTTCAGGGCTCAGATTTCAGATTTTCTCTGATCCAAATCATATTTCTGTCTGCTTGTTCCTGTCCTTTTCTGAGTGATCCCGCAGGTGACGGATGGGGTCAGACCTGGAGCAATTGGAGTCCGTGAGTAACAGCAGGCTGTGTCACGCTGGGAGGACAGGAAGGGGAGAGAGGTCAGCCCAGTTTTACTCTGCGAATATTGCATATTTTGTAATCTTTCTGTAATCATGATTGGTGAATGGATTTACATCCAGCTGGCAACTGGTAAAGAGTGGTGTTCCCTGGGGTCAGTACTCGGGCCTGTCCTGCTTAATACCTATATTGATGATTTGGAGGAGGGATTTGAGCACACCCTCAGTGAGTTTGGCAGAAAATGCCAAGCTGGGAGGAAGTGTCAATCTTCCTGGGGGTAGGAAGGCCCTACAGAATGATCTGGACAGGCTGGATCAATGGGCTGAGACCAGTGTGATGAAATTCAACAAAACCAAGTGCTGGCTCCTGCACTTCAGCCACAACAGCCCCATGCAATGCTAAAGGCTGGGGGCAGAGCAGCTGGAAGGCTGCATGGAGGAGAAGGACCTGGGGTTGTCATAGTGATAGGACAAGAAGTGAAGGCCTTAAGTTTTTCCAGCAGAGGTTCAGGTTGGATATTAGGAAGAATTTCTTCTTCCAGGAGTGGTGATGCAGTGGCACAGGCTGCACAGGGAGGTGGTGGAGTCCCCATCCATAGAGGTGTTCAAGACCTGTGGAGATGCAGCACTTGGGGACATGGTCAGTGGGTATGGTAGGGGTGGGTTGAGGCTGGGTTTTGGGATCTTGGAGGTCTTCTCCAACCTTCATGATTCCAAGATTCTCTCTTCCAAAGCCCATAATTACTCTCTGCATCTATGAAATAAGGCGGTCATGTATGGGACACCTGGTTCTGACTCAGAGCCCCTCAGGAAGCTGCTTGGACACTTTCACGATGGAAGATTTTCTTTGTTGAAGCATGACCTTCAGCCATGATCTATCCCATGTGGTCAGCTGAGTAATTCAGTCAAACAGTGCAGAAGTTCCTCCTGCTGCTTTGGCTGGAACTGGGGATTTTCCTGCCCCAAACACCCTGCTAGACAGGTGCTCTGTATCATCTGGTAATAGCTGCGTTTCAGCACATGGATCAAGCAGATTTCATGGAGAGCCCAAGAATTGCTTTCAAGCTCAGCTCATGTGACGTGAAGAGCTGGCTCCCCGTGCAGTGAGCACTCACATTATTAAAGCACATTTCAGGGTGGGCCCCCTCTGACTGCCAAATACCACTCTATCAGAAACGTACAGGAGGTGGGCTGGGTGGTGGGAGAGTGTTTGGGGGGGGCTTTTGAAATCTTTTATTGCAAACTCTGGTGCACTCAGCCTAACCCATAGTAACAGAAAGTAGGTAATGTCACGGATGGAGTGGGCTGGTAGGCTCACAACCACTACCAGGAGCTTTTTATGGATTTAGTTGGTTTATGTTGCCACCTGCAAAATACTTCCAGCCTGGCATCTATTTTCTTCTGACGATGTCTTGATGCTGTGAAATAAGACTTGATGATCTAAGAGGATTTCTCCATCTTTAGTGGTTCTGTGATTCTAAGAATGATTGCAAGTGGTGGTGGTGTGATATCCAGCAGGCAGCTTTGCTGGGTTCATTGGCTTAGAAGCCTCAAGTGGCACACACATAGCGAAGCAGAATTTGGGAATCAGGTAGGAATTAAAGCTCTGGTTCCCTGTGTGACCACAGTGTGTCCAGCTGAGGACACAGATCTCTGGACCACATCTGCAGGTGCAACTTCTCCGCTCTTGCTTCTCAGTGCCTGGGAAGGAGGTCACCATCCCATTACCAAGACTTGGTGTACATGGAGCTGGGAGTCCTGGGTGCAGAGCCTACAGGCAGATCACCTCTCTGGTAGGAGCAGGCAGACAGAGTTTCACTTCTGGGGGCAGGGAGGGGTCACAGACACCCTGCAGCACTCCAAAACCGTTACCTTTTCCCTTCCTCCTGTTGATTCTTTAAGCTCAGTGAATTTATTTTCCTACAAGGGCTCTTTTCTCTTAAAAAGGAATATTTTCTCATATTAAAACCTCTCCTAGACTACTAATACCCATCTCCTCCCAGTGCTGCACTCAGCAACAAGAGAAACAAAAAGGTGATCCTCCAAAATCCAGAGGGAAGGAATTCTCGCTTGCAGAGTGCTACAGAATCATCCCTGGGTGTGAGATCCTACTGAAAGTCAGTTGAAATAGGCAGGATTGTTTTCATTTCCCCAAAACAAAGTGTCCAGATTAGACAAAACAGCCTGGTGAGACATAGCAGCTTGTTAATCAACAATTAAGGGTGGGCTGGGCTCCTTGAAGGGATGGGGACCCAAGGCTGGGTTATATTGCATTGTGAATATTCAGGTAGTGGTAGCACTGCCTTCTATTCCAGCTGCCTTTGGGAGCTGAAGGGAGCGTTACTTTGGAAATAAAACTTTCTGCCATGTCACTGCCCCTGGGGCCCCAGCTCTGCTCTCCATTAGGAGAGAGAGCAATTAACATATTGCATTGTTTCTACCGCCCTGCTTTGCATCGCTGCTCCAGCCTGCATCAGGGAGTGTGCTCCCCCTGAAAAGGCCTTTCTCAGCCTCTGCCTCGGCACTTTTCTGCAGGATCTCCATCTGCATGGGGAGAGACAGCAGCTGCTGGCAGCAGGGAAGTCGTTGGTGTCAGTGTGCAGCAAGCAGCTGGCATTGTGTTGTCTCCCTGGGATTTCATGGAAACAACATCACCAGGCATGGCCACACCTGCACACATGTCCTTTTCTGGGGCCATGATCAGTAAGTGCTGGGGGAAGCCACGTCCTTTTCACTTTTCAGGCTATTTCTGCAGCTGTGTCCTCCTGGAGTCTGCAGAGAGCACTTGCACACACCTACAGGGCGCTTGCACCAGAGATGTGCAGTGCTGCCCTACAGGTTTCTAATCCTATTACAGCCTGTTGACATCATTACACCCAACCATGATTATTCCCAGTTTCACTAGGTGCTCAGAGGAAAAGGACTTTCTTTTCAGGCTGGATATTAAGAACAATTTATTCTCCAAAGAGCAGCAATGCACTGGCACGGGGAGGGGGAGTCCCCCTCCCTGGAGGTGTTCCAGTACCATGGAGGTGTGGCATTTGGGGTCATGTCAGTGGGCAAGGTGGGAGAGGGTTACGGATGAGCTTGGTGATATTGGAGGACTTTTCCAACCTTCATGATTCTATTATTCTATTGTGCCTGATTGTTTTATTTGTTGCCTTTCTTTGCTTGATTTGCAGAAGAGGCAGTTTGGGCATCAAAATGGTTTATGTAATGATCTTGATACTGCCCAAAAGCACACAGTTGTACCTCAGTTTCTGCAGATGTGCCTTCTACTAACATGTAGACACCAACTATATGCAATCTTTTACTCCCGGTAATAGTTGCAGCACCTAACTTTCTTTTCAGGCAGTACCCTTGTTTTCTCTGTTCTGCTGACAGCCATAAAACCCTATATGCAGCCAGGCATTTCCCAGATTTCCCTACAGCCAGAGCCTATCTACACTGGAGATGCATTTTTCTAAGCCAAGCTTGGCCATCTTCATTTTGAATGTCCAAATAGAGAATCTCTACCTGACAGAAGCTTTCAGCCATCCCCAGGTGTACAGCAGACATGGAAATTTCACACTGGGGCTTCGTGGCTGTAGGGAAGACCATAGGGATCATGATGGGAAGAAGAATCCAGCTTGAGCAGGTGCTGTGCACCTGGCTTCAGAAGGTCTGGAGCTGTTTATGTCAGTGAGGAGGTCTGGCAAAAGGCATGAAATGCTGAGAGGCAGACAGGGTTCTATTTGTGTGGAGTTTAATGGGAACTGAAGTTGCAAGTACCAACAAGAACGTTCTCCAAGGTGTGTTTACTGCTTGTTGACCCAAGCTGCTATGCATAAGCAAGGCACAGCCAGACGTAGGGTTACTTTGTTCCTTGGGGTTTGTCATTTTTTCCCGTGGAGACAAATAACTACGAGAAGTCAATTTTGTGGAGGAAAAGGGGGCAAGATTATGAAATAGCTTCATAATCTTAGTGCAGTGTACGTGGGACACCAGAACTGCATGTTGACTTGCATCACGCCTCGCACAGAACAACTTACTGTTCTCTCTAAATGCCAGAATGAGACTATTAAGGTTCGTGATGAGAAATTATACACAAATGGAGTAAGGGGAACATATGACAGATGAGAGGCAGAAGGTTTCTCAGTGCTGGTGTATGACATGCTGGTACGGATGAGTGCCACACAGCACTGAAGTGCAGCCTCAGCAGAGCTGAGAGCAGGGCACGATCACCTCCTGCTCCTGCTGGCCTCACTGCTGCTGTCACAACCAGGATGCTGTTGGCCTTCCTGACCACCAGGGCACACTGCTGGCTCATGGCCAAGCTGCTGCCCACCAGAACCCCCCCAAAAGTCCTTCCTCCACAGAGCTCCTTTCCAGCAGGTCATCCCCTAACCTGGACTGATGCATGGGGTTATTCCTCCCCAGGTGTAGGACTCAGCACTTGCACTTGTTAAACCTCATCTTCTTCTTCCCTGCACAACTCTCCAGTCTGTTCCAGGTCCTGATAAATGGCAGCACGGCTCTCTGGTGTGTCAGCCACTCTTCCCAGCATCGTATCATCAGCAAACTCGCTGAGGGTGGACTCTATCCCTTCATCCAGGTCACTGATGAAGATGTTGAACAAGACCAGACCCAGCACTGACCCCTGGTGAGCTCTGCTATGGACAGCCTCCAACCAGACTGTGCCGATCACAGCCTTGTGAGCTTTGCCAGCCATCAGTTCTCAATCCACCTCACTGCCCATCCAACCATTGCACACTTCCTGAGTTTCATAACAAGCATGCTGTGGGAGATGGTGCCAGATACTTTGATGAAGTCAAGGTACACAACATCCATTGCTCTCCCCCCACCTCCCCGTCTACCCAGTCAGTGATGATATCATAGAAGGCTACCAGATTGGTCAAGCATGAGTTCCCCTTGGTGAATCCATGCTGACTGCTTCTCCTCCGTGCAGCCTTCCAGCTGCTCTGCCCCCAGCCTTTAGCATTGCATAGGGCTGTTGTGGCCAAAGTGCAGGAGCCAGCACTTGGTTTTGTTGAATTTCATCACATTGGCCTCAGCCCATTGATCAGATCATTCTGTAGGGCCTTCCTACCCACAGGAAGATTGAGACTCCCTCTCAACTTGGTGTCATCTGCAGACTTCCTGAGGACACACTCCTCCATATAATCATTAAATACATTAAATAGGGCCATCCCAGCACTGACCCCTGGGGACTCATTAAATTCCTCGGGATTTTTGTGGGATAAAGATGAAAGCCAAAGATGTTGGGATTTAGGAATATGGCTGCACAACTGTTTGGCTTCACGCTGGATTTGAAGCTGGCTCCTCAGTATAATATTTCTTAGTTCATATGTTTTCTGAGGTCTTGATTTTTTTAAAAAAATCCCTAAGCCCCTACATACAACTGTAGTGTTGCAAGCTCATGGGTTTCTTTCACAAGTCATGCAATTTGCTGTGATACTTCCCTAAAGTTTGATTTCTCGTGCTTGTAAGGAATTCAGCTTCCATTAAATAAATAAACAAAGTTTCTGAACATCTTGACTGTGGGCAAAATAAAACCTTGAGAAATATGTCCAGAGTGTAGCCCAGCCCTGAGAAGAGATCGCTCATGTTCTCCCTGGAAAAGGGATCAGTTAGAGCCCCCCAGTTGCCTGTGTGGATTGGGAAGGAACAGCTCAGCCATGGCAACTTGTGGAACATAGCATAGCTATGGAAGGGAAGGCTGATTGACTGGTTGTATCATTTCTGATGTCTGTCTGGCAGTTGGCAGGCAGAAGATGCTCAATGCATTGAAGGATTGACAACTTAGAGTCAAAAATGGCTTCTCTACCTCCTGAGATGTAACGGAGGTGTAGGAAGGGCAAAGATTTTGGCACTCTCCGAAATTCCCCATCCTCATAGAATCCAGTGCTCTTGCTGAAGCAGGGGTTCAGGATTTGTGCAGTCTCATCATGGTACATGGCCTAGGAATAAAGTATTTCCTGTGAAGATTGGTAACTCCTTAGGAATTGAGAGAGGAATTTGGAGCCATTCCTTACCCAATCCTTTCACCCTGAAAGCACTGATGTTATTAATTGAGAAAATACATCATGGGTAATCTATTCTCAATCATAGAGCGTAATGGTGATGCCACATGTAGGTGCATGCAGCCTCCCAGCAAATTTCTGCAGTGCAGAAGGGAATGTGAATAATTTTCCAGGTATGTTTTGCAGAATGAGTAAGCAGGAGGTTAATAACTGATGCAGGGGGCAGCTGTGATCCCGTTGCATCTGCTCATGAGATGTTCCAGCCCCACGGGCTCTGAGAAGTGTTATGCCAAATTCCTTCTTCAGCTGAAATAACTCAGCTGAGCTCTCCCCTCATAATGAGCCCTTTATTCTAGACTAATGGGCAGTGAATCTCTGTCCTATGTGAATTTCAGAACTGAGAAAGTAAAAGGAAAGGACTGACTCATTTCCATTCTGGCTACTACGTTGATGACATTTCTGGAATGAGAAAACTGCTGTACTTTTACATCACGATTGCTTATTTTTGAGGCTGCTTCTCTGGAGGCCGTGTAGGAATTGGAGATTAAATGCACTCAGTGCTTCACACTGATGTGGGAAGGCACAGCCTTTCTCTTTGAAGAACTGATTTAGACATCCAGATTTGGCACGATGTAACAGAGTGATTAAAATGGCCTAATTATAGCTGGGGAAAGGCCCACGTACAATGAATGGGCAAACTCATCCATCACACCACTATTGACTTTTGTGTTCCACTTAGTGAAACTATCACTTGCTGTGATGGAAACCTTCCGGTTAGGTTGAGCCATCGTGTTCACCTGCAGATTAGCAGCCAAACACACCCATACCTGTTCTGCTGTGTTAGAGACTGGAACTTGAAGAGCTATTTTAAAAGAGAGTTTTAGAACTAGGAGCGATTAAACCCAACAAATGATAGCTATGTTTCTGTTGGCGTGAAATTGGAGCTATGTGTTGGGGATAAGGGGGATTAGCAGCCCAGCAGTGATTCTCCATCTCTTCTGTTCTTTAATCCAAGTCTTAATGCAGTTCTGGGAGCTACACTTGGGGCCCTGGAACAAGGCTGACTCCATAGAGCCCTCCAGAGCAGCCTCCAAACTGTTTGCAGTTCAGCTCTTGTTTGGATTCGATCCACCGTAGAAAAGCCACACAGGGAGATCTGATCTAATTTTAAACTTTCTGAGAGCTTTTCAAGGTTTTGACAGAGATTTTCCATTGGGAGTTGAAGTACGGGGAGTAAAACACATACATGAGCTCCACAGCCAGATAATGGGATCCTATCAGGGAAGGCCATCATGACATAAACACAGATGCGCCTCAACAATTAGGTATTCATGGGAACTATTTATGTCTGTCTGATCATTTGTGCAGTCCCTGGAGGACTCTGCAAAGGCAGCCAAGCAAGGCAAAGAAGAGGCATCTGGCTCAGCTGACTGAGAGCTACCTGGAACGTTCCCAGAAGCACAAGGAGAAGATGAGTGCCCATCAGGAAGACCAGCTGATGGGGGCCAGGTGGAACAGGGCTGGTGGTGGTTTTGATACAGAAGGTGGTTATTACCACTTGTGAGAGGAGGTGATGCTCAGAGCCCTGCTGGACAAATCATCCATGCAACAAAAATCTCTATCCCGACAATGTGCAGTCTGAGTTGTAGAAAAAGACAACAGACTGGGAGTGTCAAAGACATAGAAAACACCTCTAGGCACAGCAGTAGGAAGAAGGTCACATCTGCCAACTGCTGAATTCCCTTAGCAAGGATTTTTCCTTGGCAGCTGTATCCAAAAGGCTTTTATCAGTCCGTGTTATTTTTCCTCTTCCTCTCACATAATCGTTGAGACTTTATTTTCTCCCCCTCACTCTCACTCAATATTTTCTCCCTTTTTCTGATGTTCAACAATTTGATGGTTTCGCTTTATCTCCCTAGCCCCTATTATCATATATTTTCAGAACTGGATGACGACGGCAATAAGAGATGGAGGAATTACTATCCCAATTAGTGTTTACTAAAACCCCGAGCTTCTACTGAGACCACATTTTGCAGTATGAATCCATTCCAAGTAAAACCAGAGGGCACAGTAAAACACAGGGAGTGAGGCTGTTCTCTTGCCCAGTTCTGCAAGTTCATGACGTTTGGAGCATTCTGGATCTCAGATGCTGATCCAAACCTTGCGACGCAGGCATTCGGGCAAGATGTTTCAAATGCTGAGAATATACCACCAGGGACCACGTTTAGGAAAGGCTCAGACAGCAGCTGGACAAATCTAGGCTGCTCCTTATACGGTGCACCAGTTGCAGAGCTGGGAGCTCTGAAAAGGGCACAGATTTTGAACCTGCTGGGTTTTGAGCTCCTGCAGGGCTGTGGCTCCCAGTGTGTTGTCCCAACAAATGTAATGGGCCTCAGAGACATGGCTGGAAATGGGAATTCTATGCTTCTCCACCAGAAGTCTGCTGGCACAGCTTTTGTTTATTTATTGTAAACTCAGGAAAGTGGTCTTTGTGTGTCCGTGTGCTGCTGGCCAGGCTCCAGGGCATCATTTATTGGGTTTCTGCCAGTGTTAGTTGTGTATGGTTCCACATTTGGGAGGAAAAAGCCTTCCTCCTGTGACATAGCAGCAGCCTCTGTGCTCTCTGCTTAAGTACTGCTTATTGGAACAGATCTTCAAAAGTCCGATTTTGAGTTTCTCATTCAAATCCCCAGGGAGAGGCACCTAAAGGTTTGAATCTTCAATCCAATTGCATGCAAGCCTTAGCAATTTTGTATTCCTTTCAAGACCCAGAGCCTTATTTTGGGGCCTGAATAACTTTTTGTAGCTGAATTTGACATCATTGTTAGCTTTTCCATGTGCCTGTGTGTCTAATGAACCACTGACTCTTATCCCCAGCACCTATCCATTATTTCAGTCATTTGACATCTGAAATAAATGTTTTATATCTCCACGTACTGTGTGTCACACCTCTCCGACCGACCTTCTCAGCTCAGTGCTTGACTTCTTTCTACCATAGCAACGCAAGAACATATCCAAGTCAATAACTATATTTAGGAACACAGTAATGCTTTATTTTGAAAGCCTTTGACTCACTGCCTTGCTACATTCTGTTATTGTTGAGGTTTTCGTGCATGTCATCCGCATCCAGCTTTTGCCGTTGTCCTTGATCAACCCCACATTTCGGGGGGAACCTCTGGGCCATGTCTTGCTGGGACTACTTGAGATGGCCCTGTTTCATAATCCTCCCTGTTTCTGAACCCAGATTCAAAACAGTCTACTTCCTTCCACGTGCTTTGTTCCTACTGTGTTTATTTTTTTGACATTTATATCCACCCTATCCATCTTGGTTACCTTTTTAGTGGGGTTCAGCTCTGTTTTTATAGTCCGTCACTTTGTCTTTTCTCAGCTTCTCCAAACCCCATTCCTCCTTATCTTCACCAAGCAAAGGAGGCTGTCAACAAGCTGCTCAGGTTCAGATCAGTTTGGTTTTTTTTCCTGTATTTGAGGCTGATGGTTGATGTATTTGAGGCTGATGGTTGATGTGTTTCAGTGCTGGGTGGTTGTCACAAACTGTATTACCTTGGAAAATGAACCAAACGTTAAGGAGGTTGGACTTGGAGATCTTGGAGCTTGGACCATTTCTCCTTGGTATCTTTCACATGGGAAACTGCAATTTCCATCTCTATCTGAGTATAATGATGCACTGATGAGAAGTGCTGTTCAAAAACAAAACCTCCACAGCCCTGGGAGGAAAGGTATTTGACCACCATCTTCTCTGTAAGTGCAGAACGTTTCAGTGGGGATCCTTCAGTTTGCAAACAGAAGAACAACAAGCCTAAAAATAAAGGGTTAGGAAAATCTCACATTCTCAGCCTCTTCCCAGTTGCTTTTCTTGCTTTTCCACTGAACTGTGATGGTCAGACCTTGTGGGTTCTGGAACCGGTTTTGTGTCAATTCTTTCCCTTACAAATTGTCAGCAAACATTTTGTCAGTGCTCACAAGTTTTTCATGCCAGTGGTGATTTGGAGTCTAGGTATGAAAATAGCTGAGATCCCGAGGCTGATCATAGAATCAAAGAATGGTTGGGTTAGGAGGAAACCTAAAGGTCATCCAGTTCCAATCCCCTGCAGGCAGGGAAGCTGCCCATGAGAAGGTGATTCTCTTAAGCTCCCGAAAACTCTACTGCTAACATATCTTCAGGTAGGACATCTTATATGTCATGAATGCTATGCTAACAGAGCAAGAATATAGTGGTGTCCACCTATCAGGTAGATTGCATCTAAGATTTCAAGCCGTAAGATGGGGAAACTCCCAACACCTGTTCCAGCTTTCAGCTCTGGCTGACACAGAAAAAAAGAG
This sequence comes from Phasianus colchicus, assembly GCF_987193195.1. Lineage (NCBI taxonomy): Eukaryota > Metazoa > Chordata > Aves > Galliformes > Phasianidae > Phasianus > Phasianus colchicus. The sequence continues at coordinate 91,092,369 of NC_143476.1, read as the reverse complement.
ATTCTTTTCCTCTGCATGCATGCCTCATGCTTCCTATCGTACATGGGGCAGTAACACAGAAGTTGAGAAACTGGGTTTCTGAGTCTTGGATGGCAGGCCCTTAGCTATGGAGAAAAGGGCAGGTCAGCCTTGATGTTCTGCTGAATGAGAAGAAACTGATCCTCCAGTGAGGTGTAGCAGCCTTCCTCTTCCAACACCACAGAAGCAGGAGCTCTGGCTTCACTTCTAGGATGAATGAGTTGCTTTATAAGCAGCTCATATTTGGTTTTGACAATGTGATCTTCTCATAGCATAATGAAGGTTGGAAAAGACCTCTAAGGCCACCAAGCCCAAGCCCCGATTGCCCCCACCATGCCCACTGGCCGTGTTCCCAAGAGCCACATCTCCATGGTTTTTGGACACCTGCAGAGATTTGGACTCTGCCACCTCCCTGTGCAACATGTGCCAGGGCATCACCACTCTTTGGAAGAAAAAGTTGTTCCTAACTTCCAGCCTGACCCTCTCCTGGTGCAACTTGAGACCGTTTTCTCTTGTCCTATCATGATTAATTAATAATTAGCGAAGGCTGCATCATCACTTCTACCCAGAGCATCTCTGCAGGATGCCAGGTGTAGAAAAGACCAGGCTCTGGAGGTGGGAATTCCTTCAGCTCATAGCTAATGCTCCCATGAAAACCTGCAGCCATGCTCTTGGGAGGAGAGGTGGATGTGGGGCTGATGTCCTCGGAGCTGTCAGTGTGTGCCAAGTGAGGTGGTAAACAACACTGAGCTGCCCGGCCCGCTAAGCCATGCATCAAGTAAATTCCCTGGGAATGGGACCAGGGGCTCGCTTCAAATGCAAATTGCTGTTCATCCCTGAGGTTCACAGCTTCACGTGCACACACCGCCATTCTTCCAGCCCTGAAAGCCAGACAAGACTTAAACGAGTAATAAAGTACCTAATTAGACTTTGACCTCCTGCTGAAATGGGTCGGTGTGTGAGTGCTGGTGTGTGTGTGTGTGTGTGTGTGTGTTTTGCTCTTCTTGCTGAATTTCTCCCTCCGGTAACTTGCTGTCTAAATGGTGTGGGTCTGTCCGTCACGGTCTGCTGCATCTTGGCTGGGTTCCACCTGGCAGCGTTTTGGCTGAGCCCTTCAGACAAACAGTCCCTCTGTATGGGCTGCCTTGCTTTTTGCTAGGCTGGGAGCAGCTGAAGGACCTGGAATCACGGCAGCGGTGAGAGGAGGGGAGGTCTGCACCGTCGCCCACCATATGCCATGAGCGTGGGTTGATCTCGTTCCAGTGCTCTGCACCAGCACAATCCTTGTCATGAGAAAATGGTGCTGGAAGCTTCAGCAAATCCCACAGTGGCTCTTTCTTAGAAAAGAAGCTGCTTGGTAGGTCTAGGCAGAGAGAACAGTTGGATGTGGGAAGGTGTCAGGCAAGAATCCCTGAGCGTGCCCAACTTCTGCCTTTCATCCAGAACCCAGAGAACTTCGGGAAACCTGGCAAACAGTTTCCTCCTGGTTTTCATCGGTGAATGACTGTTGGCAGAGCACCATGAAAAGGGCAGATGTGGCACTGAGGAACGTGGCTAGTGGGGATGGTGGAGATGGACTGATGGTCTTAGTGCTCTTTTACAACCTTAATGACTTAGTGAGTCCATTCTATGAGGAAGATGTGCTCGACACGCAGCCTTCTTCCACCCATGGCTCTGCATGCCACCAGGGTGCTGAGCTAATCCTTCAACCTGGCAGGGGGTTTCCTATGTTTTCCTAAAGAGCTTAAGTGTTTCAGTGTGTTATTTTAGTGTTATTTGGGATCTTCAGGAAGGGGAACGGCTGTTTGTGAGAGGTGGATAGTGATAGGACAAGGGGGAATGGTTTTAAACTGAGACAGGGGAGGTTTAGGTTGGATATGAGGAGGAAGTTTTTGAGCCAGAGGGTGGTGAGGCACTGGAACAGGTTGCCCAAGGAGGTTGTGGATGCCCCATCCCTGCAGGCATTCAAAGCCAGGCTGGATGTGGCTCTGGGCAGCCTGGTCTGGTGGCTGGTGACCCTGCACACAGCAGGGGGTTGGAACTGGATGAGCATTGTGCTCCTTTGCAACCCAGAAATTTATTATCAGGAGCTATTGATGGGGTTTGGCTGATTTCCCCTCATTTTTTTTCCTATGTTTTTGTTTCCCTTCCTATACTTTGTACTGTTGTTTTGTGCAATATGACTCCTGGGGATGTCTGTTATTCGGTGGCTCCATGCACAGCACCTGGCAAAATGGGATTTTGATCAATTTTGAAGCAAGCTCTACCATCTTTCCTACGCCAGCTAGGGCTCCTGGAACAAATTCTGCTTTATGATGCAAAGTAATCGACAGCCTTTCCTTTATCTTCTCTTAACGATGAGCAGCAGGAATATTCAGGAATAAAGAAAAACAGGCAAAATAAATGGGCCCTTCCAGAAACAAATGGGCTTCATATGGAGTTAATTCTTATTTTGCTGTTGGACACACTGTAGTGTTTTGCTCTCTGTTAATGCATCTCTCTCCCAACCAGCACAGGTTGCAAAGATGCAGCTGAACATGGAGTTAGACCCATGGTCTGTAAACACTTCAGCTAAGATTAAAGGTACTCCTTCAGTGTGGAGTGCTTTTATAAGCTGTTTCCAGATGAGAGAGATCTGAATTATAAAATTGTAAGGAAATTGGTCAAGGAAAACACCGCACTGCAGAGCCAGGCTCTGCATGCTTTGCTTCTCTCCCATTCACTGCATTCTTTCACTGCAGACCAGTCTGCTGCTTTAGTTGAGGACTGCTGGTCATGCCTGCAGACAATCAGCCAACAGCAGTGTGCAAGGTGGACAAGGAAACAGGAAAACATGTTTTTCCTGTGATGCTTCAGCAAGCTTGGCCATGACCTGGGACAGCAAGAATTTCATAGTTTTATCTGCTGAAGATTTTGGGTGTTTGGGAACAAGCACATGAGGAGGTGCTGGGTCATCAAGGGCTTAGCATGGAGTGCTCCAGCTTGGCTGGGCTGAAGGGACACTCTATGCTGCAAATCAGCTGGAATATGTGTACCCAGATAGAGGCAATGGTTTAGAAATGAATCAGTGAGCCAGTTCAAGGGTGGTTTGACACGTTATGATGTCAGCAGCTCTTATATGAGCTCCTCCTTGCCAAGGGGCAGATCTCTGCCAGAACAATCCTATTTTATTCCTTAAGGAAATTGTGGCTTCACTTGATAAGGGCAATAATATATTGGTGTAAGATGCTTTGACTTTGGAAAGGTTACTTTGTACTGTATGGAAACCGAGAAAGATTTTGGTGCTGTTCCCAGTGTCCATTAAGACAGGATTATGATGGGATGATTTGGAGGATCCTGGCTTAAAAACACCAAAAGATCATAGAATCACAGTTTGGAGAGGGCCTCCAAGATCCCCAACCCTAAGCCCAACCCACTCCACCATGCCCTCTGACCACATCCCCAGGTGTCACATCTCCATGGTTCTGGAACACCTCCAGGGGACTTCACCACCTCCCTGGGCAGCTTGTGCCACTGCATCACTGCTCTTCCGGAGGAAAATTGTTCCTAATATCCAGTTACTGGAATAGTCACTTCTAGTGCTGTGTATAGTGATGGCTAGACCTGACACTCCATGGGGCACTGATAGTTCAGGCAAAGTGCATGAAGCTGTAAACAGAGGTTGGGTTGAGACAAAGAAAAGGGGTAGGGAAAAGCTTTATCACGCTGTGTTTGAGAAGCTTGATAACTTACTGGATAAATAGGGTGATTAATTATGTGGTGATTTCACTGTGTACGAGAGTCATTTGACTGTTTTCACAGGAGAAAGCCCTAATTAGTAAATACTGGGTAAAGGGACACACACTTACCAGTAGTTGCTATGTTGTCTGCAGTTAATGGGAAGTCATCAGGTGTTTGACTCTTGGCACAGACAGCCCCAGGAAGTGCTGGATGTTTTATTTCTTTATGGAGGTCATTCCATAAAGAAAAGTTTTTTGTTTTTTTGTTTTTCTGTTTTTTTTCAGAGCAAAAATACGACTGGAAATTATTTAGCAAGGGAAAAATTCTATACGAGGAGGAAGTGGTCCATTATGTGAGTTCTGATTCATTAGATAAACACTTTTAAGGGTATTTCAGTGGGAATATTCTGTCTTCAGTATATAATGACACGAACTTTTCCAAAACAAGTCCCAAAATGCTACCGTGGCCTTGAGGCACTTTGTTAAAAATATACGTATTAGTTCTGCTCAATTAAATTCTTCCATTTGGCTTCATGTAAAAGGTATCTTGATTTTTCATTTCAATAGCCCATGAGCAAAAATCTCACACGGAAGCATATTAATGCACAGTCTCTGTAGTTATTACGTCTACAAATTTTTAAGTAAAACATCTCAAGTATCACTAAATGAGGCGATATTTTTTGCTCAGTGGCCACAAGAGGAGTTAGATCTATTCATAATAAGTTTCTCCCCTCCTTTCTTTTGCCACTCTTCAGCTTTCTTCCATTTTTCATTGGGAACACACAGCTTACTGTTCCGTATTTCCTAAGTCACATGCATTCAGATGTCTTTGTATCCCAAACCTTTGCCTTGGCCTCCTTCATCTTCTCACCCAGAAGTTTGGAGCCAGCTGGAATAAGCTCCCTTGGATATTCCTGCTCTGTCACAAGAGACCCTCAGCTGTCAGCAGGACCTCAACGCAGCGGGATGTGCCAACCCAGCGTGGTGTGACAGCGACCCAGCATGGTGGGAAGTGCCAATCCAACATGGTGGGACGTGTAAACCCAATGTCGTGGGACATGCCAACCCAACACGGTGGGATGTGCCAGCCCAGCGTGGTAGGACACCAATACAACATGGTGGGACATGCTAATTCAATAGAGTGGGACACCAACACAGTGTGGTGAGACGTCAACCCGAAGTGGTGGGAAGCACCAATCCAATGTGATGGGACATGCCAATGTAACAGGGTGAGATATCCCAACTCAACATGTTGGGACACCAACCCAACATGGTGGGATGTGCCAACCAACTGGGACACCCTACCCAGTGTGGTGGGACATGCCAACCCAACATGGTAGGATACCAAACCAGCATGGTGGGAAGCATTCCCACGAGAAGCTCTCAGCACTTGAAGGTTTTTTTTTACTACTCTAGAAAAAAACTAGGGTGCTCTGAGACCAAAAATCCTGGGTATGTAGAAAGTCCTGCACAAAACCTGCGTTTCTTGTCTCTTGAAGTGAAAGCATCAACCGCAAGGTCCATAAAAATGCCAAGTTCTGGTGGGAGCTCTCACAAACCTGCTGGAGAACTGATCTGGGGCCTAGATACGGCATGGCCTCCTCTGCCTTAGCAAAGGGCTTTTATGCAAGAGCTGTAACCATTTGAGGTTTGTTTTTTGGATCTTTGAAGAACAAGGGGCATGATAGCAGATAGCGAATACAAAGCAGGGTCAGCCAAAGTCCTTCACTAAGGGACAGGCCCTGAAAAACTTCAGATGCTGAGGAAAGTGCTCTAACATAATGCCTGTAACAATACTTCTGATTTTGTTTTTATTTAGGGTCCCAACTGTGGTCTTACTACAAAAGTCTTTTTTCAGGCTCCTTTGTTCCCACTGGAATTTCTGTGCAGTTGGAAAGAAAGTGAGCAGGGTAAAAGATGAAACTAATTTTCCTTATTCTTCCTCACCTTTTTTTTGCAATCCCACCCACATTCAGATGGTGAACTGAAGATGTCAGTGGTCTATGGAAAATTACCCAGCTCTTGGTTGCAGTCTGGCGTCTCTTTGGCTTGACATGCAATCTGATATCAAGTAGCCCCTTTGATGTGGTGCACCTAAACCTGGATGCTCCCAAACTGGGGACGCCTGGGAAGTGCATCCTTCAGCTGTTACACAAGACGTGTGTTCATGGATTACAGAATCATAGAAGCATTAAGGTTGGAAAAGACCTCCAAGATCCCCAAGCCCAATCCCAATCCACCCCCACCATGCCCACTGCCCATGTCCCCAAGTGCCACATCTCCACGGTTCTTGAACACCTCCAGGGATAGGGAGTCTACCACCTCCCTGGGCAGCCTATGCCAATGCCTGTCCACTCTTTGGAGAAGATGTTTTTTCTAGTATCCATCCTGAGATGAGCGGAACATGCTGGTTTTACTTCAGTAGTTAATAGGAAGTTGCCCTGGATCTTTATGGGATTCATAAGGGCCCTCAGCATTAATGTTCTGATGTGCTTCCCCAAGGGTGAAAATAACATGCTGAGTGGAGCAGATTGTACGTAGAAGCTGGGAATTCAGAGCTGTCACTTGGTCACTCAATGGCAGGGGCTATTTCTTCTGCAGAATTGAGTGAAGTAGGAGCTCTGATAATGTCCTGCAATGGAAAAAGGCAGTGGTTGCCAAATAACTTGTCCTTTTCTCACCCTTGGTCAATGCTGGTCCTTGACGTCACATTTGGGATGTGTCTTTCTGTTTGTTCTAACCTGTGCTTGCACACAGCTATGTCCAGGATTGCCACTTGGGTAACTGTGATCGCACTTGGTAAGATTTCCCTTGGTGGCCTTTGCAAAGTTGTCTCTTCTGCTTGTTGTGGGTCTGCGATGCGATGTCAGACTTCCAGCTCTGAGAAACCACAGCCCCAAGAGGCGGCCAGCACACATGCTTGTCTTTACACAGATTTCACTCTTAAATTGCCATCAGCCAGGCTGGGGTGCTGGTGGCACCCATTCCTACCTCCCAGCTGCTCACCTCTAACCCTGAGCATCTTCACCTGTGGTTGTGAACCAAAGGTGCAGTGAGAACAGGGCTACGGGAGTGCTGTGAGGAACCTGCACACCTGGGTAGGCTTCAGGCATCCTTTTGGGAACAGAGACAAGAGCCTCAGAGCTCACTTCCAGCAGCTCTTCTAGGACACTCGAAATGCCTGGGCCGGGCCGTGACCTTAATGCTGTCCTCAGGGGGTCTGAGCTGATGGCCAACCTTGGATGTACTTTTCTGTTCTGTGTCATAACCAGAGCCCCTTCTTGCGGTTGGCAAAGCAGCCAAAATATCCTATCTGTGATTGCTTCAGCATCATCCCCGGGGGATTCTGAAGAGTCAACAGGAGTCCAGTAAGCAGGAGGGATGTGCTTGCGTGTTTTGCAATAGGTCAGCCCTAATTGCTGTGGGTACGGAGAACATCTGCAGTCTAACAGCACTGGGGATTTTCTGTTGGCTTCTGGATCTTCCTTTGGATCTTCCTGCTGCACGGCGTAGGATCTGTGCAGGTGGAAGCTATGGGATGTTAGAGGGAAAACAGCATCCCTGTTTGGTGGAGCAACTGCTGGAGCTGCTGTAGGGAGGGCAATTGGAGGAATTACTAAAACAGATTTCACTTGTTTTTGTGTTTTTTTTTTTAATAAAAAAGGGGTTTTTAATGGAAGTTAAAAGCTGATTCAGCAGAAGTGGAGGAAAACAACACAGCGGGAACTTGAGAAACATTTTCTGTTCGTGGTACAATGCGCAGCTTTGTTCAGAGCACAGATTATGCAGGAATAAAATAATAAATAAAGGGCTCTGAATGGGGCTGACAGACTGTGTCTCCTGAAAGATGCTGAATTAATCGGGGGAATAAATCATCCTTGGTTTACAAACTCGTGCGCCCACCTTGCAAGGTGTAAATCAGCACTGCTCCCCTGACACTGAGCAGCTGTCTGCAGTCTCCTGTGCAAGATAAGGGGCTGATGCAAAGCAGGAGCTGCAGGTTGCTTCGTTCCGACTGCAGAATCTAATGAAGCAGATGGGAGGAAGATGAGGAGGAGCTCAGGTTGTTGGCTGAAATGCCGTTTTCCTTGGCTCAGCGCTGTGCTGTTGAGTTGCTGTTCAGTGAGGTGTTGGTGTTTGCATCCCGTGAAGGCTGGGTCATAGAATCACATAACCATCAGGGTTAAGAAGACCTTCAAGAGCTCCAAGCCTAATCCCAGCCCATCCTCACCATGCCCATTGACCACAACCCTAAACAGAACCATAGGATCGCTAGAGTTGGAGAATACTACCAAGATCCCCAAGCCCAACCCAAACCCATCCCCATCATAGCCACTGACAATGTCCCTAAATAGAACCATCGAGACCTTTTCCAACCTTAATGTTGGAAAATACCTCCAAGATCCCCAGACCAAAGCCCAATCCACCCTACTGTGCTCACTGACCATGTCCCTCAGTGCCACATCTCCGTGGTTCTTGAACACCTCCAGGGATGGGGATCCCACCACCTCCCTGTGCATCCTGTGCCACTGCATCACTGTTCTTTGGGAGAAGAAATTGTTCCTAACATGAAGCCACATGGAAGTATGAGTAGGAGCACCAGCACAGCTGACACTCATAGAGAGGGCTGAGCCCCTGCAGATGCCTGGCAGCAGGAGCAGCAGCTGCAGAAACACAGATGTAGGTCCTCTTTCCAAATAAGAGCAAAATTATGCAGAATTAACTCAAATGGTTGTCTTAGCATGTTTTTTAGAAACTAACGATGGACAGCAGAGCTTGGCTTTGGCTCCACTTAGGTGTATAGAATGTGATTTGATTTCACGATGTCTTCATTAAAATATTTGATGAAGTATACTGTTTTGATATTAGAGTGAAATTTAGAGGGAGGGGGTTATTTTCTCCTGTCCCATTTATTTTCAGTATTGGCAACTATGATTTTAAGATGTAATAATGAAGTAAACACTAACTCTATTTGATTTTGTCCTTCTTCTATTTAGTAATGTGTAATGGGACTTGAAGAATATGTATATATATGTGTGTGTGTGTGTTGGTTTTTTTTTTCTTTTTTTTTCTCATTTTCTTTCTCGTCCCTTTGACAGCACTTCACTTACACAGTCAGATTCATTGCTTCTCCTACATATCTGGCAGGATTTCCCCTGTCATTCCTCATAGCCTTCCAGCAGGGAAGGGGGAACATCTCTGAGGAGCACGGAGGCCCTATACAGAGCAGCAGAAGGTAATTGAGTATCTTGGATGAAAATGAAAAACCAGATCTTCTCTTGGCTCTGCCTTGCAATGATGCAGGAGATATCAAGTTCATCGTGTCCTGTTAAGTAGCTGTTGGCTAGGACACAGAATCAGCTGAGGTCAATGCTTTGATGTTGTTACTGGAGCTGCATGGAAGCACTGTGTAGTTTGGACTTCAGACAGGGAGTGAGGCCAGGAGCTGGGGAAGACAGGAGGAAGAAATATGAAAAAAATACAGATGTAAGTTTAATTTTTCTAAACTTACACCTTTTATACCCAGTCCCACGGAGTGCACTTCTCACCCAGCCATCTCAGCACCACACTAGCTTCTGTCCCTATCCCACACCAACATCCTTCCGTGGGTTGAAACCCACCTCATCCCTGGTGAAGTCCAAGGAAAAACTCCTGCAGACGTCAAAGGGAACCCAGGTGGGCCCTCCCTGCCCCATCCCTGGAGTTTACTCACGTATGCAGCTTTGCTGGCTGTGCCCAGGTGGGTGAACTCATGCCAAGGCAGCTCAGTGGCCTTCCTGAGATCACAGAACAGCTAACTTTTGTCCTTGGCTTCCGAAGAATCATAGAATCGTTAAGACTGGAAATAGCTCCAAGATCATCAGTTCAACTGTCAGTCCATCCCCACCATCCCTTCTAAGCCATGTCTCTACACAGAATCACAACATCATTTCAGATGGAAAAGACCTTTCTGAGACCATCAAGTCCAACTGCCAGCCCACCACCACAATGCCCCCTCACAGAGTCAAAGAATCATTCAGGTTGGAACAAACGTCTAAGATCACCAAGTATAACCACAGACCCATTTCAGGTTCTGAAATACAGGAATTTGAAGCATTGTTATCCAACTGATACTTTGAGATCTGCCAGTGGAAGTTCCCTCTAATTTGGTTGGAATGAGATGATAAGGTTGGCATGAGATGACTGCTGAGGTCCTTTCCAACCCAGGTAATCCTATATCTCAGTGCACGAGTGGTACGTAATCCAGCTTTTCTGGAGTGTTTCTTCTTGGGTTAAGCAAAGAACTGACAAATTTGGCTGTTTCACAGAGGTCTGCAGAGTGAGAATCTTCTTCTCATTAACATCTGCTGATTTTATGGCATGGGAGGAAGATGGTTCCAGGGTATTTTAGTGAAGCTGAAGTGGCTTTCTTCATGGTAGTTCGGTGGGATACATCTGTGTTCAGCCAAAAGCAGGATATAGAAAGACACATGGAAATGAGCAAAAACTCAACAAGGCTGGCCTTAAGGTTTGGTCCAACTCTTGTGTCGTGTCTTGCTGTGCCTGTTTGCAATAATCATGACTGCTGGAGAACAGCATGGCTTGAAAATCCCTGCTTTATTGGTCTCTTTTCTTCATTTTCCCATCTTATTGCAAGCCATAGAAAGGGATTCTGAACGCTTGCACTTTGTGTCCTCTTTGCACAGTTTACCATAAACATCTTAAAGCTTCTTGCAACAGCTGTGAAACAACCTAGGGCAGAGACAGGAAAACAATAACCCAGCAATAAAAGTGATCTGATTTTAGCCTTAAACGTGGGTCAGCTCTGGGTCACGCTGCTTCACCCGTCCCTCCAAACCCTCCCAATACTTCACAGGGATTTACAAAGGTTGCCGCGTTCTTTGTGCTCACTGCTGGGCTGGATAGGATCGCAGGGAAGTCAATGAGCTGTATAATTTATGTTGGAATGCTGACATGGAGCAGGCATAAAATTACAACCTGATAGTGCTGTCGGAGGAGTGGGATCTTGGGTTTTTTGGGATGGTCGATGTCATCTTTGGGTTGAGGCTACTTTGTGGGGAAGGCTGACCTGGCAGAGTGGGGCTGCCCCATTATCTCAGCACAGGGAACCAGCAGGAAATGCGCTGTTCCCATTCCCAAAAGGGCTGGCAGGTCTTACTCTTCCCCAGCACAGCTGTAGCATTGCATTTATTCGACCCCAATTCTTGTAACTTGGAAATTGCCTCTGTGAGGCAGTCTCTTGCAGTAGGGACTTTGCTGAGCAGTTTGTGACGTGGGGCTGACAGCACACAAAAGTATACTTACAACTAGTTGTGCAATTTTTGAATGCACTTTGCTTTCAGTTTATCTTAAAAAGTAGTGATGCTCAGAGAGTACCTGGTGGAATAGGGCACAATCTGGGGCAGTGCTTGTGGGACTGTAAAACATTCCTGGGGCCAAGTGCATCATCACTTTGGAGACCTGACCCTTGGGGGAACCCAGCTGCAGGGCTGAATGGAGGAGAGTCCTAAAAGCACTGGGGGAAGGGAAACATGCAAGCATAGAGCTTGGCCCACAGACCCCTGCAGCCATCCCAGATTTAACTCCAAACTGGAAGAGATGTGCAGGGATGGATGTTGGTGTGTGCTGGGCTGTGTGGTGTTAGCTCTGAAATGCAGAGCAGCAGGACCAGATCCATAGAAGCATTCAGGTTGGAAAGAACCTCCAAGGTTCCCAGGCCCACCCCATCCCTACCATGCCCACTGCTCATGTCCCCATGTGCCACATCTCTATGGTTTTTGAACACCTCCAGGGATGGTGATCCCACCACCCTCCCCAGACAGCCTGCACCACTGCCTCACCACTCTTCCCAATAATAAGTCTCCCCTAATAACCAGCCTGAACCTCCCCAGTGCAATTTGAGGCCATCGCCTCACATCCTAAACCCCTCCTTCTTGCAGTCAATGTCTGCTTTAGTTTTCATAGGAAAAGGTTAACCAAATAATTTCATGTAAATCTCCCACAGCTTAGGGGTATTTACTTAATTTGCAGAGTCTTTCTGCTGGAGTTGTGCCACCAGCTTCAGTCAGGGCTGGGCAGAGCACCATGAGAGATTTCCTTAAGCTGGATGGGGTGCCAGCTGTTAGAAAGACTGAGGAAACCAGTGTTCACATTCTGCTGTTCTGGGAAAGCCCACAATAGGTTAATAATGAGACTTCGCCGATTCATACACAGCTCTTTATTTTCATCTCAAGGCTTATAAAAACTGGAACTCAAAACCAAAACTCTTTAAAACTTTACATATGTACAGCATGAGAAATAAATAATGTTTAAAGTCATACAAAAACCAGAATATACAAACAGAGCTTTTAAACCACTCCATGTATGGCAGGATAACAAGTCTCGGCTACTTACCAAAGGCTTCAATCATTAAAGCCTTTGCACAAAACCATGAAATTAAAAAAAAAAAAAAAGATCCCCACATGTGCTTTGGTCGGATTGAAGCTCTACACAAACTCAGAACCTCAAACGATGCACTCCATCTTCAGAACTCAGTGCACCACATGGCAGCACCACTTTCTGAGGTTGTCTTACTGCATGCCAAAAGTTCAGAGTTGTTACACTAAGTATCCTCCCAAAACTTAGAAAACTAACAAGTTTTACCTCTGATACAACCCATTCTGCTGCAGCCAGTGGGACCAGCTGTGGAGTGTCAAGCTCAGAGCAAAGCCACATTCATCTGGCACCAGGAATGCAAGCAAGGTGTGGTGGCAATGAAGATGGGCTGTTGGCTCAGTTTAATGCTTTACATGGAAATAAGATCTTAATTATGCACTGGTACTACAGCAGCGTTGGAGCAGAGGCAGACATTCTCAGTAGTTACAAGGACAAGTGCAAAGCTCTCCTGGAACAGTCCAGCTCCATTACCTTCCTCCTGTGCTGGGCAGCTGCCATTTGCCTCTCGCAAAGATTAATTAACATGGACTGGTGAGCAAGGAGCAAGGACTGAGGAAAAGAGGACTGAGGAGAAAGGAGCAGCTGCCACTTTTTGCATTATGCCATAGGGACAGGGAGGACAGAGAGCTGCTTGGCACACAGTGATGCACAGATCTCAGCACAGAGCAGTTTTAAGGCAAGCAGAGAACAACCTGAACATAAGTGGCATGGTGCTTATCCCCACTCCTCCCCATACAACCCCACACAGAGTGTGTGCTGGTCTCACCTTCTCCAGCCCATAGTGCTCCTACAGCAGATGCCAACTGGTTCCTGGCATCACTGTATCCAGCAGTTCATATGGTTCTCTTCTCAGCTCCACTGGTGGCAGACCAGGACATCATTGCTGAGGTCTGGAGCTCCAGAGGTCTCGTCTGTAGTCATGGTTAATGGGAGCAGGAAAGTCAGGGCAAGGCAAAATGCATCCCCCAGGCTGCCAGGGGAAAGAGTTGTAGTTATTCTGGTTCCAGGACCACAGTCCATCACCTGCTCCCTAGTTTCTTGCATCTGATCCAAAGTATTTTGTCCTGCAAAGATATTTGCTTTAAGTGCTACCAAGCATCTTCCCACTGTCATGGTCTTCCTGCATCCAGCTTGCTCCATTGTGAGTTCCAGGGAAATCTTCAGAGTGTGTTTGAGACAGATCTGGGAAGAGCAGCGAGGAAAAAGTACCCCATTAAATGCAGAGGTTAAAAGGAATATCAAAGAATTCCTAAGACAACGGGAAGTAGGTCACAAAGTACAGATTGGTATTTTCATAGAATCATTAAGGTCAAACTATCAACCCACCACCACCATGCCCTGTCCATCACCATTCTGTCCAAAAAAAGAAGAAAAAAAAAAGGAAAAAACTCAACTACCTTCCCAGCAGCCATTCAGTGGGAACCTGAAGCAGACATTACACACAATGAACAGGCTGCAAAGAAATTGCAGGTCTTGTCTTTAAGCTCTGCCTGTTAAGATTCACTTGATAATGTTTACAGACTGAACTTCCAAGCAGGGAGCAGTCATCTCCCAGTGACTTGGCAGGAATGGAGAGCTGAAGAGCAAGCAGTTGCTCAGTTTCTGGAAGGAAAGATCATTTCCTGGAAACCATCGTGCTCTGGAGATCAGAGCTGCTCCTCTGCCTCATGCAAAAGCTGTTCTCTACCAGCAAAAGCAGGAAGACATCTGTCAGCACTTCTTTTATGGGTTTATTGAGAAGCACATCAAAACAGCCTTGTTGCAGGAGCATTTACTTGATCATGTGGCAGACGTCACATTTGCACAGGGGTTTCATTCACTGAATTGTTTGCTACTGTATGTAGCAGCCTGCTAGCTTCTGCCAGACCTGGGCCAGTACCAGCAAGCATTTATCAGCTGATTTCAACCAGGAAGGTTGTGCAAAGGGCTCTGCTAGCCCTAAGAAACACTTGGTCTCCAGATGAGAAATAACAAAGGATTAAGTTTACAAAATGAAATTTGTGAGGTTGGGCTTCGTCTTCAGGAAGCTGTCATTTGGTTAAATGAATGGGGATTGATTCAAAGCATGGTTCAAGGCAGCCTGAAGCAATTGGGCTGTCATTGCTGGGACCAGCCTTGCCAGCAGTCATGCTCTAAGGACAGATCCTGGTGTGCTGGACATCTCCAGGGATCAAGGCAGGACAGGCATACTCTGCAATGGGTGAGCTGCCACTGCTGAACCAGTGGAGATAGATGGAGATGAATCATAGAATCTATAGAGTTGGAAGGCACCTCTGAAGGTTATGCAGTCTAACTCCCCTGCAATGCACAGGGACCTACCACAGGCAGGTCAGGATGCCCAGGGCCTGATCCAGCCTCACTTTGAAAGTCTCCAGAGATGGGACATCAACCACAACTCTAGGTTCCCATGCCTCAACAGAAGTGGTGGGAGTCAGTGCTGTAACAGCATGGCAGTCCTCAGCTGTGCCTCACTCATGCACTAAGCCAAATTTAACCAAGACATTTCTCTGCAGCTCAGGCTGATTTTTTAGGTAATGTTCTCCACCTCCAGCATTCCTCTGCTTTATAGGGCAGCAGTCTTTAATAGGACCATCTAATCAGCTTTCCACTACTGTGAGGATCCTGGACTCATTCCCAAGTGCCCACACGCAGCACACAGGATTCTGACCAGCTGACTTCCTTACCTTCTTTTCCATTCATCTTTGCACTTCACAAACCAGAGCTCTTTGCCAGGAAATATGCTGGTCAGCTGGAAGTCTTCCACACAGAAAGCAAACCTGGAAGGAAGAACTGAAGTCAATGAAAGCTCTTGCTGTCTAAAGTTTAACAAACAAGATGTAATATGGATTAGAACTCATTCTAGGACATGCTGTTTGGTTTGATATCCTCTGCGGAGCATCTTGGTACATCATTACTTTGCCAAGTGGCTGATGCAATACTTTCTATCCTATTGTAAAATTGCACTTGTAAATCTTTTTCTCTACCTCCCTTTTATTTCACAGGTTCCAGAAAGCAGGATGCAGATGGCAAGAGAAGCTTATTTAAAGCTGATCAATGTGAGAAAACTGTCAGCATCAACTGCTTTTGACAGATCTGGGTTATCTTCAGAGCAAGAAGACAGGATTTGGGTGTGCTATGCTTCCAATCTGGCATACATGTATTTGTACAGTTCCAGAGATCTCCTAAGGAGCAAAACAATGCTTAAGTTGGTGCTACCATGTTACTAGCTGCAGTCTTACACAAGCTTATGCCAGATCAGCACGTTATCATGTAATGAAGAGCCCTGCCTATGCTTAGGGTATGTGTTCTTGGCACTGTCAGTACTTTAATCCTTCAAGTATCATTTAAGCCACCTTAAAAGTAGGCTGATTCAGTCCTCAGGGGGAGGCAGGACTATTCCAGCATCTAAATAAAGCAAAAGAACCTCAGATCTGATCTGCAGTGACTGGTTCTGCTTCAGGCTTGGTTTGTAGCCTCATGCTGCAAGTAACCTCCTCCTACACCACGAAGATGCAGGAGGTGGTAACACTAAAAACGGGTACAATTTAGGCCACCAGCTGAATTCACACCCTTCCCCCTTTCCTTGCTGGATTCTGAATATTGCTCCGTTTGGCCGAGTCAGCTCAGGTGCTGTCCAACACCACCATTACCTCTGCTGCGTCTCGCCAGATTTCACACGTATCCGTCGGATGTGCAGCTCCTGAGAGGAGGACTTGGCAGGCCGGTACCAGTAGCTCCTTAGCTCCTTCCACAGATCGTACCACGACTGAGTTGCTCCCTCCCAGGTGAGCTTTATTTTTAGAAGATCACCCATGTCCTCTTCAGTATAGACCAGGAAGGTGTTGGTAGCATTAAGGCCAATTTGCTCAAGCCTGGAAGACAAGCAAAGACTCAGTGTTTCCTCATGGAAGCCTGCCAGATGCTCACTCATTTAAACAGAGCCTCTGCAGCTCAGCAAGTGCTCGACATTGAGTTGCTACCGGTTAATTACTGATTGTACTCAAGAAAGTGTTCAATCAACTCATCATGGATTTGGCTCAGCCACCTTTCCATGGCTTAAGGGTGAACGTCACGCCTTGTCTCCTGGAGAGGCTAAAGGAGGTCAACACCACATCCAGAGATACAAGGGCCTGCAGGCTGCCCAGTGGAATAAAGCGAAAACTGAGCATTCAGTGATGAGCCACAAAGACCAACACGTAGAGAACTGGGCACAAATCACTTTCTAAGCAATTTGATGTAATTAAGTTACTGGATGAAATATTGAATAGTGATCAAGTAGGTCTGCTAGACTCAGTTGTGCTGCCAGTGTTACCAGAGGAAAAAGAATAATGCCACCTGGCCTAGTCCCAGTCACCTTGCTGTCTAGGTGAGTACAGCAGGCAGCTTACTTACAGTTCTAAAGAGAGGGGCTCAGATTCTCCGTTGGTGCCATGGAGAGTGACAGAGAAGGTGGGGTCAATCTCCCCCAGGCTCTTGTAGCTGAAGACATGCATCTTCATCTGATAGTGGTAGACTGGAGAGAAACAAAGAGAGCATATATTAACAGCAAAAAAACCCCAAACAAACCAACTTGCACTGTGGCTTGGGTTGGAAGGGACCTTGAAGATCATAGAACTGTAGAACCATAGAATGGTTGGGTTGAAAGGAACCTTAAAGCCCATCTAGTCCCAACTCGTGCTATGGGCTGCCTGTCCTATGGCCTTGGGCACCTCCAGGGATGCAGCACCCACACTTCTTACTGCTGCCCTGCATGGAGGTGACGCTTCTCACCTACCTCTAGGATCTTCCCCACTACTGAATTTAAGGGACTCCTCAGACCCACTCCTAGAAATCAGCCCACGTTCTTTTAAGAAGCATACCTTTGAACGGCATGTCAGCTCTGGTTTTTAGGTACATCTTGCTGTTCCTTTTGTGCCGTGTCCTCCTGGCGTTGTAGCCGATGCCGCTGCAGCGGTTCTTGCGGCAGCTCAGGCAGATGCCCTTCTTGAAGCGACTGGAATCAGTACATTGAAACGCGAAGCTTTGTTTATCCTGGTTCACGAGGGAGTCCACAAACAGGTGCACAGACCGCTCGTGTTCACACTTAACAACTTCACCAATTGCTAGAGGAGCAGAGTTGCAAGGGATACATTTGGTTTGAGTATTTGTCACCCCAGTACGTGTTAAGACAGCGAGCAGCAGCGTTTTGCAGCCCAGCATGGGGCAGGATGGCCAAAAATTGGTGGTTTTTTTTCTCAAACAGAAGCAATTCAAGAGGTTAGTGCAAAACATTTAGAGAGGATGAGTCAGGTGTTGCCTCCCTTTATGAAGGAGATCAAAAGACAGCCTTAGGTTATGATCAGCTGTTAGAGAGACAACATGCTACTTCAGATCTACAAGCAGGTCTAGCTCCTAGCAATTAACTCCAAGAGCACAGATACAGTTCAGAAAGAAAAAATGGTTTTCTCTGCTCTTGTATCTCAACCCAAGGAGCATATCCTGATCAGCAGCAATAGAAGTTGTGAACTTACTGCCATAGGCGATGGCTCCCAGGACATCGCTCAGTCCGCAGCCAGGCTGGAAGTCCCCTCCATTGGGGTAGATATCAACATGGCCCACAGGCATCTGGATCCCAATGCTGACACCCAGCGTTTCCCTCGTATAGGTGTGAAGGACATCCACAAAGGCAGCATCATCAGGGGAAAGGCGCCTGCTAGGGTCCACTCCTTCAAACATGGGGCCAGCAGGGTCCAAGCCTGGGTTGGAGACAGCACAAAGGACTAGGTAAGGAGCCCTCCTAATCCAGGTGCTACACAGTCCCTGCTTCACTGCAAGTGTTGACCCTTCAGAGCTCTTCCACATGATCTCACTACGTTGTTCCATTAGTGAGACCATGGAGATGAGCCCCAAAGGGACAACACTTGCTCACTCACAACCAGAAGTTGTGCATCTGAGCCATTCCCCAACTTTGGCAGTTTTACCAGTACAGATATTTATTGCCAGGCTCTGAGGAATTCTCACTGTCACATTTAAACATTTAAAGCTTTCCCTTCTACCATGTCATAGGTTCTCCCCTGCAGAAATCAGCTCCTCTCCAGAAGTACTCTATGCTCTCAGAAGGAAGGGCTGCTGGTTTTGACCTAACATCCCGTGGGACAAACTGCACCCAAGAGTTATGTGAGTTCTGATTACAGAAACAGTGCCACTCAGAGGCTTAGGATTCGGACAGTAAGGGCATGAGCTGGACTTCTGCTGAACTCGCATGCAATTTCAAATACATTCAAGATCAGGTCCTCAGATTTTTCATTGATTCTCCAGCTCTTATCTGCAGTTCAAAGTAAAAATGCTCTCTCACTGGAAGAGACACTGCTGCCCCATGTAGGGAACTTGTCATTTCTGACTCAGCAAGCCCAAAGCATTCCAGCAGCAGAGGGAATGAGGCTCTATGGGGAAGCTCACTATTGTAGAGTGAATTGTAAGAGACTGCTTCAGGAGGCACTCACCTGTGATTCTGCCTATTTTCCCATGGACATGGTTACCAGCAAAGCCAGCAACATGGGCACCCAGGCTGTACCCGATCAGATGGACATTCTCCAACTTAAAGAGAGGGATTTCCTGTAAGGGGAAGAACAGAACACTTAATAATTTGCCCCTGTGTTTCAGGATATGTGGCTTTGCCTCCATCTGCAGGACTACAAAGTCCAGTTCTAAGAGCAGAGAAGAAGGAGGGAGCAGACAAGCATGCTTAGTGCTTTCTTTCACTAAGATAAGCACCAGCTGAATGGGGTGGGTGATGCTTGTGGCTTGTCCTCATTACTGCACACAGCTTTCACCCACATAGGATGCTCTGTATTGAACTATCTGAAGCACCCTTGCATGGAGAGCTGGCAGCAGACCTCCATCTGGATTTTGCTCAGAACTCACTAGTGCAAGCAACCTGCAAGATGGAGCAGCATCTCCCATGTAAGCAAAGCATGGTGCAAAGGAGCACAGTCCTTCAGCTGTGAACCCTTGCTCCACCTGGCCTTGGGGTTGGGGTTACATCAGTGTCTTCCCCACTTGCTGGCAAACACACAACATGACAGTAGAGCATATTACCTGCAACCAGTTGAGCAGCCTCGCTATGCTCTTCCCAACAACCTGTGTGTTGTTCACTGCATCGGTGTAGAGTTGGTGGGCAAGAGAAAGCCAATCCACCACCACCACATTGGCATCCTTCTCCCTCTCCTGCAGGGCTGAGACCAAGCTGCCCAGCCAGGTCTCAAACATGCCACTCATCTGGAAGGAGATTTGAACATTAGCTTCTGGAGCACCCCAATCACACACTCACACTTTGACAACAAATGCATGCTCCTGTGCAAACCCCAAGCTAATGGTGTAAGAAAAACAGGTTTTGGCACTTGGGCTGCAATGAGCTGCCACGCCTGTAAAGACAGGAAGGAGAGGCACCAGCTCCCTGCATCTTATCGCTCTTTCCTCAAGAGCCTCTGCAATTCTGATGGATTGTAAAATTATTCTCTAGCAAACTGCAGTGTCATGGCAAAACTGGTTAAGGGACATGAAATGGAGAAGCAGCTTGATGAAGTCTGCCTGCCTTCTATCCTTGGAAAGCCAGGAGCATATGGCACAACTGTGGATAAGAAGTAAGAACACAGAATGGCTTAGGTTGGAAGGGTCATAGAAGATCTGAGGACCACAGAATCATTAAGGTTGAAAAAGACCTCCAAGATCTCCAACCCAGTCCTGCCATGCCCACTGAACATGTCCCCAAGTGCCACATCTCCACAGTTCTTGGACCCTTCCAGTCATGAACCCGCTGGGGTTGGAAAGGTCCTCGAAGATCACAGAAGCTTGGAATGTGTTTGCTTGGAATGGTCCATACACCCTGCTTCAGCCCTGTGCCATGGAAAGTCCACACGTCCATCAAGTATCACTTTTACAATGGGCATTTAGTCACCCTTCAAGGAACAAACCTCAGGTTCTGCTGCCTGTGCTCGCCTTGCAGAGGCACGGCGTGATGCAGAACAGGTGCAATTGTTAAGTTCGGCGACTGCGGTATTCTTAAGTTCGGTGAAGCTGCACCATTGCAGCGCTCCACACAGACTGCAGCGCTCAGCAGCTGCCCCAAACCTCCCGATCACAGCCCCTGCTGCGCTCCGATACCCCCCGCTCACCGTCCACCCGTGGATGATGAGGAAGGTCCTGGCCGTCGCGTTGAAGCCACACTCCTCCAGGCTCCGCTCGCTGCCCAGTTCCAGCGCGCAGCCCTCATCCTCGGCGTCGGCCGAGCGCCGGAGCCCGAACTTCACCCGCAGCCGCGGGGTAGGGGGCGCGCTGGGGGCACCTGCAAGCACGGAGCGGCGGCTCAGCGGGATGGTACAGCGCACGGGAACTTCCCGCCGTACCCCCAACCCGTACCTACCTGTGGTCCCCGCGGCGAGGCAGGCGCCCAGCCCCGCGCACAGCAGTACCAGCACCAGCACCGCCCGGCTCATGGCGCTTCGCGGGCGCATCGCCGCCGCCGCTTTAAGACCCCGCGCGGGGCGGAGCTCATGGCCCGATGGGGCGGGGCTTGAGCTAAGCGCGCCGCTCATTGGGCACGCCCTCCTTGGCGTCACGGGCGGAGCCAATAGAGTGCGGAGGGGAGAGGCGGGGCCAGGCGCTGGGCGGGGCTTGCGCGAAGCGGCGTGGGGAGCGTGCACGTGGGTAATGCGGCGGGTGGGCGAGCGGGGCTGCGCTGCGGGTCCATCACCGGCACTGGGGGTGGGCAGCAAAGGGCAGCACCGCTACATGTGTATTACCTATGTTGTTACCGACGTTTCAATCCGTAGGGATCCATAGGGCTCATTATTGATCTGTCTCTCGGCCATACTCCGGTGCACGTGGCTTTGCTGGTCCCTTCTTCTTCCCATTTCTTCTGTTACTCCTCTGTGTCGCAGCAGAAAGCGAGGAGTGTGTGGTGCTGCAGGAAAATGACGGTGGGGAAGGTTTTCCAAGGAGAAATGGGGTAACAGTGCTCTGAGGACGGGAGCACTTTAGCCCTCTCTGGTAGATACTGAAGCAGAGAAACATGGTGATCG
Organism: Phasianus colchicus; assembly: GCF_987193195.1. NCBI lineage: Eukaryota > Metazoa > Chordata > Aves > Galliformes > Phasianidae > Phasianus > Phasianus colchicus. The sequence goes on along the minus strand of NC_143476.1, from coordinate 91,071,137 downwards.
AGCTGTAGGTGTTCCCTCTCATTGCAGGGAGTCCAATCACATGGCCTTTAAAGGTCTCTTCCAACTTAGACCATTCCATGATTCTGTAACCTGGCTTCTGTGAGTCTGCTCGATGGGGGAGAGCTCGTTTGCTCAGAGGTAAAGTTCATTGCTTTAGGTGAGATACTCAGCATCAAGGAGTGATTATCGTTCATCTGTAAATTCTTAGTTCCACATAAGAGTGTCTTACACAACTCTTCCTGTCTGGTTATCTGATTCCATTCCTTTCCCCGGTGAAAGGGAGTGGGATTTGCAGAGAGAAGAATTGCTCCAATTATTTTTTCAAGTTATAAAACAGTTTTTCTTTTCAATTATAAACCACGGCTCAGGCAGTAGGATGTAATGAGATTGGTGTTAGCTTCCCTCTTGGCACCTTTCCTTGTCCCTTTCTCTGATGCCTGGGCTGCAGAACAACCTGACCTGTGACCTGGCAGCAAGGACCTATGCCATGGATGGTAACACCTGAAGGCCCTGGGGAGGTGATATCCCAGGGTCACCCCTGTATCCCACCTATATCCCTATATCCTATCCTATTCCTACATCCACACTGCCCCCATATACTTTCCTGCCCCTTTATGTGATACAGTTTCTGCTGTGGGTGTTTCTGCTCTGTGAGCATCACAGCAGGGTGCAAGCAGCCTTGTGCTTTTGTTTCACAGCCATTCCTTTCCCCTTTCCTCTCTCAAGCCTTTCAAACACCCCATGAATGTACTTTAAAAGGTCTGGCGCTTCCCATCCCTCGTTAGGGACGAAGCTGATCTCCATCAGGTTATGAAATCAGCTCACATGTGGTGTTACTCACTGTCATTGAGCTCTTTTTGTCAGAGGAGCCCCCACTCCTACCCCTAAGCTGATTTCTTAGGGCCACATCATTCAAACCTCACAGCCCCGTGCAGTAAAAATCACTGGGGGAAAATCAATGGCAGCCAGCAAGCCACTATACTGCTTGACTATTAATGGTCCTGCTAGCTGCAAATTTACTTTACCACAAAGTCCCCAGCATGTAATCCTTCGATGAATGCCTTTGATTGTGAGGGAATATTTACAGCTGACCCTGCCAGCAGCCTGCAGACCTGCACGGGGCCTCCTGGCCCACAGTAAATCCGCTGGCATCTGTTGCTGGGTTCTTATCGAGCACATGCTCTGTGGCTGCAGTGTTTGGGCTGTAGCCCTGGCAGACACGGTGGGCCTTGAGGAGTAAATCCCCACATTCCTCCTTGATGCTAAGTCTTGCTCATGTTGTCAGCCAGTTGGGAATGGCTCGTACCTGCCTCCAGCCACCCCCAAAGCTGTGAGGGTCTTTGATCCCAGCCCTTCCCTATGGCACACCCCATTGATTCTAGTCACTTCTCCACAGCACGTTCCCATTTATCCCAGACCCTCCCCTATGGCACATCCCCATTGATCCCACTCCTTCCCCTTGGCACATTCCCATTGATTCTAGCCACTTCCCCATGACATGTCCTCACAAATCCCAGCCACTTCCCTATGGCACATCCCCATTCCTGCTGCTGGACAGCCCTTCCCCATGGCCAAACTTCTTGTAGTGCTTGCTGAGCAAGGATGAGTTGGAATTGGACAGGATGATCTTGGTGGTCTTTTCCAACCTTAGTTATCCTATCATTTAGGTTTTAGGAATTAGGTGGATTTTCTCTCTTCTCATGCCTTTCCCAAGCACTTATTTTCCATCCAAGCCATATGAATGCTAAGCGTGTTTGGGCTTGAGCTGGCTTTGGATCCACGCCCATTGGCAGTGCACTGGGGCTGTGTGTGGCCAAGGGAGATGTTTCCCCCTTTATGAGGTCTTCCTTTTGGCGGGGGGTTGGAGGAATAGCTCAGGGCATCCTGCAGAGCTGAGCACCCAATGCTGCACCTGCCTTAATGCTCCTACAGCCAGCAAAAGAGAGGTTCCCCAAGCTTCCCTGTGCCTACAAGAAAGAAAAGGGGCTAGTTAGTAAAACCAATTGGTTTCTTACTTTTGCAAAGCCCAGTAGCAACAGCTTTCATTCTCAGCATCAATACTGCTAAGTCACACCCCACCTTTACTGTTGCACATTCCCAATTTATTTATGCTGGAGTGACAACTTGTGCACATTATCCCTCTACCTGTTGTCCTGGCTGATGTTTGAGAGATTTTTTGACAGTGTTTTCTGTGATTCCTACTGGAAGGGAGTGGCTGGCATCGTAAATCACCAAAAAGGCTGCACACACGATCTCTTGTTTTGCAGAAGCAGTGTGACAATTTTGGGGCAGAGCAGCAAGCAGTACCACGATTAGGATATCTACCCCTTCATGCTGTGCTCTTCCCTTCTGAACCTTTTGCTGCCTAGATGATAGCAGCACTTAGCACTGCCTGAGATGGAAAAACCTTGAGCCACAGATACGCAGCGTCTCCTGCTTTCTTCTCATACCAATACTATTATTCACGTTGTTTTTCATCAGCTTGTGCATTTTGCCATAAGAACCCATCCTCAAGCCCAGTATTACTCATCAATGAAAAGTTAACAGCACCTACCCCATGCATTTGCAGCATGTGCAATAGGAATGCAGGGATGAGATGTCCCTGAATGCACTGCTCGCCACAGGGCTCTGCTTCCCCCTCCAGCCATTTACTCCTAATCGCCCAACTTCTCCCATTTATTATGTTTGTGGAGCATGTGGATCTTATTAGGAAGAATGAATGGCTCTGTAATTAATTAAGAAAAGCTCAGGGCACTCCATAGTGCTTTGTCTTGGTGCTCCTGACTGTGATGCACAGACGGTTCTGATACCCACCCCGGCCCAAGGCCAGCAGACAGACAAAGTCACAGGCAAAAAAGGGGCTGTGCCTCCAGCCCGGCGGAGTCACAGGGTGGTGGGACTGAGGTGTGCTACCCAGGCTGCCTGCCACTGCCATGCTCTGTGCTTCTGACCCATCATATGACCTTCCCGAGCAGCAGCATGTGATGAGGCCATGGAGAAAAACCCACTCGGAAAGGATGGAGAGGGGGAGGGTGGCTCAGCTGTGAGATTAGGGAGCATGGACAGATAGGGAAGGCTGTGAATGAGTGGGCTTAAGGCACAGGTAGTGGAAAAGGGGAGGGGGAAGCAGGGGCAGGAATTGAGGAGGGAGGAATGAGCTCAGAGGTGACATTTAGGATCAAAGTGGGGATAGCTGAGCATTGCAGGAAGGAAGACAGTGCTGTTGTCAGAGCAAAAAGTTGGGAAATCTGTGGCAATATGAATGAGAAAGAAGGAATGCAGAAATATACAACAGCATGATAACTGGGGATGTTGGAGGGGTTGCTGAGGACATTATCAGGGTTTGGGGAGAAGGGAACAGAGGTTTAAGGCAGCAGCTCTGAGCATGAATCTGCCTGCTGTCTGAAACTGTTGTGGAGGTAATATCTGTGCTCCCCTCTGAGGACTTGGATGGATCTCACCTTAGGTCAGAATGCAGAAGGTATTGGTGACAAGTATGGGTCCTGCCTAGGAGGTCAGCTCCTGCCCTGGTGCTGCCCGAAAAAAAAGACTCAGCTGTTATCCATCAGCTGGTCCAGAGGAGCTCTGAATGAAACAGAATGAGCAGATAACAGTGGAGAATATATTAGTTGGGAGAAACAACCAAAGAGTGGATAGAAGATGCAAGAGTGGATGGAGTTGGAGGCCACACAGCTTCAGAAGTGCTGAACAGGACTCAGAGATCACAGAAAGCTGAGGTTGGAAGTGGGCATGGCCCAGAGGAGTTCCCCTGCCCAAGCAGGGTCAGTAGAACTGATCATCCAGGACACAATCCAGTTGTTCTTTGGGTATCTGCAAGGATGGAGGCTCCTCAGCCTCTCCAGGCAATCTGTTCCAGTGTTCTACTCTCCCCACTGAAAAAAAATATGTATATATATTCTCTGATGTTTAAACAGAATTTTCCCTATTTTAATTTATGCCTTAACTTTGGGCACAGACTGTGGGCAATGTTGCTGATGCCAGGGATATTAAATTAAAGCCAGAAACAAGCAGTCACAGCCCCAGACAACATGCGTAAATGCTTTGCTGGCAGGGGATGCACTGAACAAACACCACCAGCAACAACGTTATTCCGTCACGTCGGAGTTTGCTTTCCTTGTGATTCCCCTCTCTGGGCTTGGAAAGGGTGGATGAACTCATTTCCCTGGGACAATATGCCAACAGTTGCTGAGCCTTACAGAGTCACTGATTGGTTTTGGCTACGCTACTGGCCCATCACCAGCAGCACAAGGACAGAGCCCACTGCATCACACTTCAGCAATAGTGACGGTGGAGACAAACACTCTGCTGTCATGACACCATGCTCCCTGAACTGTTTCCTCACCCCTGAACTGGGCACAGTGTATACATGGCAGAAATAAGCAGATGGTGCAGCTGAGCTGTCCTCGTAAAGAAGTGTCTGTTTAAGGAACTTTTGGCTTCCCATGGAATCATCTCTTCTTTGAAATCTTTGAAACTGGTATCCACAAACCAGATGGACACCATAACTGCTGCAGAACAAAGTCCTGCAAGGTGTTGTCTTGCTGATGGTGGTCAGGCTTACGCTGTGGAGATGCATTTTCCTTCATTTACAGGACCATAGCTCTTGCTCCTCAGTAAGCAAATGCTCTGGACATTTTTACTGATTCTGATAGTGATAGCAAAGGCAGAATGGTTTAAAAATCCAAGAGGGGAGATATAGGTTAGATGGGAAGAGGAAACTATTTACTCACGGGCTGGCCAGGAGGAAAAAGGTGCAGGCAGTTGAGAAAGACTAGAAAGTTTTCCATGTCTCCAGCTCCAGTATTCAGGCTGTTTTCAATTTTGTCTTCAGGTTTTTCTGCTTAACCATTCAGCGACCCATTTGTACATAATTTTGTGAATGACAGCTAACATCTCCACGTAACCCTTGGACTCCAAAAGCTGCAGCTGTAAAAGAAATGCCAAGAAAGCTACAAGTCTGAGGAATTAGCTTCCCTTCCTGTGCAAAGAACAGGTCAGAAAACCCTCTTACGGCACAGGGGCACATGGTGGGTTTTAGTGAGCTGGAGTTAAGCTCAACCAATCAGCCCCAATGGAGCTATCTGTCACAGGGCTGTTAGCACAGCCTCTCCTGCACTCTTTATTAATTTGATGTGTCCCTGTGGCTGAAGCAATCTGTTTTGCCATGTCTCTGGCTCCAACTCTGCCAGCCTTGGAGCTCACCTCTCCCTTTGGCCAGGAGGGATGTGGCTGTCATGGGAGGTGAGAGATTGTTGATTAGGATGACATTTGGCTTGGTAGTTCCTGTAGGCTGATAAGGTTGCTTGTTTATTCACAGCTAAATCCACAGTGGGACTTCTGTGATGTTACACTGTTGTACCCACGCGCTCTCTGCCGGTTGCTCCATGGCAGGTCAATGGGTGCCCCACAGGAGGTGTGAAGCCAATGCATCACATTGCTGAAGACCTGCAGCAGGACAGGAGGGAGCATTTGTTTCATGGAAGAGCCTCGTGGTTAGGACACGGCTTTGAATCCTCTCAAGGGGAGGGAACACAATGTGGGTCTCACATCCTGGAAGTGCTTCATGGCTGCTGTGCCATGGGTTAAGCTGCTGAGCTCTACTTCACTCTGCAGTCGCCCTTCCTGGTGGAATGCTTCCAAAGCACAAAGCAGAGGAACAGTTGGATCTGTGCACTGAACACCTCTTGAGCAAGGCTGAGTCCCCAGAGCTGGGTGGAATAGACAGGAGAGATGGCACCAGGGGAGTTTAAGGTTAAATCCTATGGGGTTCAGTTCCAGCTGCCCTCAATTCAGGAGTGTCAAGGAACATGATTTTGGACTTAAGTGCTTAATTTTTGCTCACTTTGATTACATCTGGTGACTTGGAAATATCACCATTCTTATTCCACACAAAACTGAATCAGCAAGAAAGCACTGGAACTAATCTCTGAGATTTTGTTTTATTTTTTCCATTTGTATTGCTCCTCAAAGTCATGGGACCCCAGGGAGGACACTTTCTCATGTCTGTTTATTTTTCTCCAGTAATGCACTGTGTAGGCATGTTGTTATGTGTATTTTGACACTGCAGATTCTCCTTCACATTACCACTGTGACTGTGTGCACTGAGGTGCTGAGCAGCTTCTGATCCCATGCATGATGATGGAAGTGCTAGTTGGTGAAAACAATTCCGCACCAAAAACAAGTGTGTTCTTGAGAGCATGGGCTATTAAATATTCCTCCCTCCTTCTCTCCCTCCTTCTCTCCCTCCTTCTCTCCCTCCTTCTCTCCCTCCTTCTCTCCCTCCTTCTCTCCCTCCTTCTCTCCCTCCTTCCTTCCTTCCTTCCTTCCTTCCTTCCTTCCTTCCTTCCTTCCTTCCTTCCTTCCTTCCTTCCTTCCTTCCTTCCTTCCTTCCTTCCTTCCTTCCTTCCTTCCTTCCTTCCTTCCTTCCTTCCTTCCTCCCTCCCTCCCTCCCTCCCTCCCTCCCTCCCTCCGTCCCTCCCTCCCTCCCTCCCTCCCTCCCTCCTTTCCTTCCTTCCTCCCTTCCTCCCTTCCTCCCTTCCTCCCTTCCTTCCTTCCTTCCTCCCTTCCTCCCTTCCTCCCTTCCTTCCTTCCCTCCTTCCCTCCTTCCCTCCTTCCCTCCTTCCTCCCTCCCTCACTCCCACCAAGAAGAACCTTGTATATAAAGCGAACAACTAATATTTGCATGTGTTCCAGCAGTGCTGTAAGTTTTCCCTTCTTGTAGGCTGGTGCTTGACAAGTTGCTTGGAGACATGCAGAAAGCTTCCCCTTTGACAGCAAAGGGAAAGGCACCTTTTAAGGCAGGTGAATGGAGAGCTGCAGTTACAATTACAGCTCCACAGTTTCCATCCATGTAAATATTTGTGATAGTTCAAATATTTTCCTCTTCCCATCTGGGTGAAATCCTAGCTTCAAAGCTTTGGGGTTTATTAGCACTAAACAAGAGATCCAGAAATAGCTCAGCAGTCATTTACATGGGCAGCAGTTCTTGCTCTGCTCTGCTTTCTCTAAATGCAGAGTTGGACCTTTCTCACACCACGAGGTGCCTGGACATAGACTAATGGCCATGCAGGTGTTTTCCTTTTTCCCACTCGAGCTTTGCTTGCTGGTTGTTCTGTCTTAACTGGGTACAACAGGACATATTTCACTTTTCTTGAAGAGCTGTTTAGCCAAATTTCCCAAGCAGTTCTGGTTTCAAAAGCACCTAAAATGACAAACATCTTTTCTGTTAACATTAATCTTTGACATACCTATTTTTAACACTGCTGCAGTTCTGAACACTGCTATCTTTTGTAAGAAAGACATGCAGAAGTATCTCCTGGATACTCTTTATCCTCATCCTGGATTGCCACCTAGCTGCAGCACTTGGACTTGCTGCTGGCTTCACGACTGCAAACAGCTTTGGCCTTGAGCTGATGTTTCACCGTGTCTTTCTTGGCTCCAACTTTCCTGCACAGAAAGGAATCTGCCATGGCTACTTCGTAATTTCTCCAATCACACATATCATAAAATATAGTGACACAAACAACCCACAAATCTCTTTAAGGTGATCAGAGGGCTGGAGCACCTCTCCTATGAGGAAAGGTTGAGGGAACTGGGCTTGTTTAGCTTGGAGAAGGGAAGGCTGCAGGGAGACCTCATTGTGGCCTTCCAGTACTTGAAGGGAGCATATAAACAGGAGGGGGAATGGCTGTTTATGAGGGTGGATAGTGATAGGATAAGGGGGAATGGTCTGAAACTGAGACATGGCAGGTTTAGGTTGGATATGAGGAGGAAGTTTTTCACACAGAGGGTGGTGAGGCACTGGAACAGGTTGCCCAAGGAGGCTGTGGATGCCCCATCCCTGCAGGCATTCAAGGCCAGGCTGGATGTGGCTCTGGGCAGCCTGGGCTGCTGGTTGTTGACCTGCACACAGCAGGGGGTTGGAACTGGATGACCACTGTGGGCCTTTGCAACCCAGGCCATTCTGGCTTGAATTCTGGGTTGATTCATCCCCATTGGACGGGGCCCTGGGCAGCCTGGGCTGGTATGAAATGTGGAGTTTGGTGGCCCTGCGTGTGGCAGGGGGTTGGAGATTCGTGATCCTTGAGGTCCCTTCCAACCCGGGCCGTTCCGTGATCCTGTGATTTTACCATCTCACAATCACACTTTGCATTTAGGAAGGGCATCTTTGGCAACAAAGCTTTCGTCGTTTTATTTTGACATCTCAGGCCGAGCTGTGGAGCACCAGGAAAGGACAGATCCTCTCCTAGTCGGACCTCCACCCCCAGCCCTAAAGCGCACAGCGCCCTCACACCCCCTATTCCCCCCTCACTCCCATCAGTGCCGCCCCCCTCCGAACTCTCGCGAGAGCTGAGGCACTTCCCGCTTTCTCCCGGTCCCGCCCTTCCTCTTCCGCCGCCGCTCCGAGGTGAGCAGCTGTGGCGGCTTGCGGGGCTGCTGCAATCCGGTCCCATCTCGCTCCATCCCGCCGCGGGGTGCTATGGAGGGGCGTGGAGGGATGCGGGGTTGTTCGGTGTTCTCGGTACTGGCGGGGTTGGCGATGGCGGAGGGGCCGAGGGGCGGTAGTGGGCCGCAGAGGGCCGCGGGGCGGCAGAGGGCCGCGGGGCCGCAGTGGGCCGCTGAGGGCCGTGGCTGCGGTGATGACTCTCTTAGGACACCTTTGAATTGAATTGTGAAAAGAAATGTGACCTCTGAGCAGCTCCTCGGGGTAGGGCACGGCGGTGAGGTGCGCAGTCTGCCTTCTGCTTGCCTTACGGTGTTTGTCGCCTTTTTTTTCTGCTGCAGCTGAGCTCCAAAGATGGTGCGCTACTCGCTGGATCCGGAGAACCCCACTAAGTGTGAGTGCTGCTCCGTGTGCATTCCCATAGGGCTGTAGTGGGGCATCCGTCTCATGCCTTTTGTCTTTTCTCTTTGCAGCATGCAAGTCCAGGGGCTCCAACCTGCGTGTGCACTTCAAGGTACGTGGTGTGGGTATGACACCAAATGCTCATTTTTGAAGGAAATCAGTTTTTTAGTGTGGTTGATGTAGGTTATGGCCTGCGTGACTCCGCATCATTGTAATGTTACGGAGGTGAAAAGAAGTTTAGTTGACTTTGCTTTCCTCTTTTTTAAAAATAGCACACTGAATGCAGAGCACCTAAAGCACTGATACCTTATCCCTGCTGTTTTTTCTTCTTTGCCTCTTTTCTCTTTTCCCCTTTTTAATTCCCTTATATAACTATTAGGTTTTCTAGCTTGTATTTGTAGCTTGTGCTCTTGTGAGAGCTTTCTGTGAGATTCCATATCAGACAGAATCATAGAATGGCCAGGGTTGGAAGGGACCTCAAGGATCATGAATCTCCAAGCCCCCTGCCACATGCAGGGCCACCAACCTCCACATTCAGTACTAGACCAGGCTGCCCAGGGCCCCATCCAACCTGGCCTTGAGCACCTCCAGGGGTGGATGGGGCATCCACAGCCTCTCTGGGCAGCTGTTCCAGCACCTCACCACTCTCATAGCAAAGAACTTCCCCCTGACATCCAACCTCAATCTCCCCTCCCCCAACTTAAAACCATTTCCCCTTGTCCTGCAGTTATCCACCCTTTCAAAGAGTTGATTCCCCTCCTGTCTGTAAGCTCCCTGTAGGTACTGAAAGGCCACAATGAGCTCACCTTCTTTTCTCCAGGCTGAACAAGCCCAGCTCCCTCAGCCTCATTACAGTTTAACATGCATTGATTACTCAGGCTCCTGTTTTTTGGAATAGTGGCCAAAGAGGGAGCTGTGATAAATATAAGTACTCATGTTTCTGATTGAGAAACTGTAGCCATGGGCTGAAAAACAAGGAAGGCATGATGGAGCTAGCTGTAAGCTCAGTAGTAGAGTTCAGACTAAGAATTGTAGATAGCAAAGGATAGTATAGTTTTCCTTTTTTTTTTTTTTGTTTGTGGACTTGTTTTGTTTTGTGTATTTCTTTTGGACTGAATTTATGGCAGAAATGAAACTGTCAAAGGGAAAGATGGTTGCTCCAAGAAAGAGGAACAAGGGACAAGTGGTTTTAAATCACAGAATCTTAGAATGGTTTGAGTTGGAAGGGACCTTAAAGGCCACGTGATCAAACAGGGGCACCTGCAACAGCGGTGCACCCACCACCTCTGGGCAGCCTATGTTGGTGCTTCACTGCCTTTACTGCAAAGAGCTTTTTTCTTATATCCAGTCTCACTACTCTGTTTTAGTATGAAACCATTTTCCCTTGTCCTGTCACAACTCCTGTTGTAATTTGGGAAGGAGCATTAAAAGGAGCTATCACTGTGCATTTTAGAACACTCGTGAGACTGCCCAGGCCATCAAGGGCATGCACATCCGCAAGGCCACCAAGTACCTGAAGGATGTGACCCTGAAGAAGCAGTGTGTTCCCTTCCGTCGTTACAACGGAGGAGTTGGTCGATGTGCCCAGGTGAGGATGGAGATAGGAAAATGTGGTACGGGTGCTTTGGGTACACTTCTTACAGTAGAGATAAAAGGTGACATTCAGACTGCATGGAGAGGATCAGTCGTTGGTGATAATCTATGAAAGTGTGAGTCGGAGAACTGTTGATTGAGATTGCTGTGATGACTTTCTTAGGACACCTTTGGATTCAACGTGAAAAGAAACTTGTATTCTGAGCAATCTTATTAAAAGGGCATGTAACAGGAAGTTATTGGCATGGATGGGTCAGCTACTGGAACCAAACCAGAACTCTTTTTCTCATAGGCCAAGCAGTGGGGCTGGACACAGGGACGCTGGCCCAAGAAGAGCGCGGAGTTCCTGCTGCACATGCTCAAAAACGCAGAGAGCAATGCCGAACTCAAGGTAGGCTGGGTAGTGTTACTAACTGAAATCTGTTCTTGTGAAACTGTTCTGCTGAGCTCAGTGGCTCAAACAAAAAAGCGAGGATCTGCTCTGTAGTTGAAAGCATGACAAAGAAGATTTTGTTTACTGTTTGTTTGAATTGTGCTGTGTTAAATTACAGTGAGTGATACTTTTTCAGGTAGTTCGTGGAGAGTTATCTGATGCATGCTTCTTCTAAGAATTTCATCTCTTAAAATCCACAGAAAACAAGACCTGTAGACTCAGGGTCAGCTTTGCTATTTGTCTTTGCTATGTGTTCAACACTTTATTTGGCAGCTTTGATGGCAGTGATGACTATCTTAGGACACCTTTGGAATAACCATGAAATAACAACTTTTTTTCTGAGCCATCAGCATGAGGTAGCTTCATTGTGACGTGTAGAAGGGTATTGTTTTTCTGATCTTGGTTTGTCCCTGCTACGTAAAATACTCAAACTGAAATCCATATAATGTGCTGCAGGGGGGCAGCATTCTTGTTTGTATGCTGCAGAGATTATTGCAGGGAGAAGTAAGGCACAGTGTTTAATTTTTCCCCCCAGGGTCTCGATGTGGATTCTCTGGTGATTGAGCACATCCAGGTGAACAAGGCTCCCAAAATGCGCCGGCGCACCTACAGAGCTCATGGGAGGATCAACCCCTACATGAGCTCCCCCTGCCACATCGAGATGATCCTCACTGAAAAGGAGCAAATCGTCCCCAAACCAGAAGAAGAAGTTGCTCAAAAGAAAAAGGTAAAAAGATGTCATGTACTCAATGTCTTCTCATTTCTTAATGTCTCTAGGAAACTGTGTTCAGGCAGAAAGGTTGCTGTGATGACTTATCTTAGGACACCTTTGGAATACTCATGAAAAAAAAAATGTTATTTCTGAGCAACCTCGATGTTAATTTAAAGACAGCAGTGATAACTTAGAAACACTTGGTGTGCATATTGCCGAGAACTTATTGCTGCTGCTTTCTGAAGGAGTTAGAGCATTCACAGCGTGTGCATGTAAACATGGATGCAGAGAAGGAGGGTTCGAGGGTGAGCACTGAGTTTTGAAGGCCAATGTGTAAAGGTACACCTTAACACTGTTTCCTTCTGTGTTTTTCAGATATCCCAGAAGAAGCTGAAGAAGCAAAAACTGATGGCTCGGGAGTAAATCAGACACAGCATATGTACATAAATAAAGTTAAAAATTTAAAATGTCTTGCGTGGGCTTGTGCAATGTTTGAGGGATGTTCCGGCGTTCGGCGTGTCCTTCTGGGGCGGTTCCTCGCGGTGTCCCGCTGACAGCAGAGCAGTGGCGGCAGAAAGCGCCGAGCTGGCGTGGGGGAGCGTTCTACAGCCGCGAAGCAGGAAGTCCCGCCCCTGGCGGCGCTATTACCATACGTCACTTCCGTGGGCTGGGGTCACGTGACGCTCACTCCGCCTCCGATTGGGCGGAGCCATACGCGCATCCGCCGGAAGCAGGAGGGCGGACTACTTCCGGTGTGGCTGCAGCAGGGTGGCTGAGGTAAGCGCTGTGTCCCTTCGGGTTTTGCTGCCGGCCCGGCTCGAGCGGAGGTCCCTGCGGCTGCTCTCCCGCGGGTCCCTCGTCCTCCAGCCGAGTGAAATCCGTGCCGGAGGTGGGAGCTGTTTGTTTCAGCGCCTGCTGGAGCCGAGCTACCCTCGTTCGGGGGGCTCTCCGGCTGTTTTGTTCGTGCCCCGAGGGAAAACGCAGCCGGCGGCGGTTCAGCGATTTAGAGAAACCGGGCAGATTCTAGGCCTGAGGGCCGGTAGTCACACAGCGCAGAGCAGTGTTACACGTGCCAGTTCCTTCTGGAGCAGCTTATCCTTCTTGCGGGAGATAAACCTTTTTTATTTGCATGTTTCTTTTTTGTTTGTTTTGTTTTGTATCTATAAGAGAAGTTCAATAATAATGGAGTTAAAAGTGGGAAACAAAGACCGAATGCGTTTAAATGTGCCATGTCATGCTTGTTCTTTCTGCTCACTCGCATGTGGGCAGCTTGGAGACAAACAAAAGCATATTTGGCAGAGTAGTAAGCTTGCTATTACGATTTCACTGCCAGCCAGCCAACAAGGCATCATGAAAGCACAGAATAAACTTTGAAACAATATTCAAATATTTTAGGGCTGTTGTTTTAGTTTCTGTGGCTTCCTTCTGCATCTGACAGTGCTATCATTTGTCTGCATGCAAAGTGACAGCATAGACACTTGGTGTTGCCTCGGGAAGGCAGCCTGTTGTTTCTGTCATTCTTCAGCAGGTGGATAATTCCTCAGGGTTTCACAGAAGATTTGATATCCAGGAAGTCAGGCACTGAGTGCATGAGTCTATTCAGATGGCTTTGGTGGGTTGCCTCATGCTTATTTTTTCAGTGTAAGATTCCCATCTTAGTGCTTCAGAGGCAGTCAGCTCCTGTACTGTTAAACTGGAAGAGGGCAAAACTGTCATTGGAAGCTATCAACTGGAAGCTGATCTGCTATTTCACAGGGCCTGCCTCGGGCTACACTGGGATAATTTGAAAAGAGTAATGGATCTCCCACATGAGTGTATGCAGCTTCGTGGAAAAGATTTTGTGTGTTTTAATGCAAGAATTCAGGTGTTAGCATCCAAGAAAGAGAAATGTGAAGGGCAGAGATGTACTATGCAGCAGAGCATAGTGTAAGTGGTACCTCACCACCACAGAAAGGGACAGTTCTCATTCTACTTAAGCAGTGCCTCTCTCATTTGTACCTTTCTGCCCTTGCACTTTGCTTTTTGCTTTTCTGCTTTGTTCATTGCAGACTTTGGGCTGCTGTTTTTGAAAGTAACTCCCAAAATCACAGGTTTTGGGAGAAAAGGGATTCTTAATTTTCTAATAGTTTGGCAAATTGTATTGAATTGGTGTGAGATCATGTGAGTCCCAGTCCAGTGCAGGTGGAAGAAAGTAGCACATGTTCTCCTCAGATCCTGTTTTTTTGTTTTGTTTGATTTGAGCAAAAAGTTTGATTTTCTGAATGCATTTTTCTGACTTTGAGCTGTGGGGATGATGAATTAACAAACAAAGATTACTACCAAAATGTCAGGAGTGTTGCCCTTTTTGTTCCTGAGGATTTTGTAGCACAGGAACATGCAGCTGCTCTCAGCTTAGGGAATTACACTGTAGAACTTTAAAAATTTGGCTTTAAGAGATCTTTTTTCTTTAAACATTAACTGCAGTCCTTTCTTAAGATTTTGTGTTTTCTTAACTTGAGGCATACAAAAACTGTAAACGTTTTTGCTTTTCAGCTTTGTCACAGAAGGAGAGGAAGCCATGGTGTGCATCCCTTGTATTGTCATTCCGGTTCTTCTCTGGGTCTACAAGAAATTCCTTGAGCCCTACATCTATCCTGTTATTGCTCCTTTCATTAAGCGTGTGTGGTCCAAGAGAGCTGTGCAAGAAACAGCCACCAAACAAGGCCAAGGAGGGAGTGCTGGAAATCCACAGGCACCTTCAGCCTCACAGAGAGATAAGGGGGATGAACCTGGAACTTACAGGGTAAGATAATGCACTTACCTAGTGAGGGAATCTCTAGATAGAGCAGCAGTGGGCACCACAGAAGCTGGGTGTTTTCAGAGAAGCTTTTGTGGCTATTTACTTCTGAATGGGAGCTGTCAGTACTGAGCTGGTTGGAAATAGCTGTTTCTTCCAGACAGCTTCTGGGAGGTTTTAGAAGGACAGGAATTGCATCTGTGTTTTGAAAAAGCTTGAAGACAGTACTCAGGCTGTTCCTTTGGAAAAGCAGGAAGTGAAGTGATGAATAAATCATACCTGATGCATGAAACGGATTATAAAAAGTAACTATTCTGCTAGCTCTGCCATTAATAATGGGATAAAACGTTTCATGTGTTGAAACTGTGTATTTACTGTGTACCTCTTGTAGCAAAAATGAGAGCTTCTGAGAGCTTTGCCCTCATCCTCCACCCCAAACAGTCACGTGTAAATTTAAAGAAATTCCATCACTTTGGTTCTTAGGCAGATTCTGCATGAATCTCTACTGGCTGTGCTTACGAGAGTAATTTTCATCACCAAATATTACTGTCCTGGGTATAAAGATCGTTTTAGACATCTCATTTTAAAGGTGTTGTCTTTTATTTGCAGTTTGAAAGCAATGGGGTTGCAAATGGAATTTCTGCAAAGGGATCAACAGAGGTGTCTGACAAGAAAGCAGATTAGAGGAATTCATTCCTACGGATTTCATTCCCCTTGTGTCCAACATGAACTGGTGATTTGCTATTTCTCACACTGAGATTTTGTTCTTTGCACATTTCAGCTGAATAAAACCCCTTACCACTTACAGGAGAGGATCTCTTTTGCCGCTACAATGGCAGCTAGCAAATTTCTTATATGAAATGTTTGAAAACTGTATTAAGTTATTCTTTGTTTTTGTCGCCACATTGCATCTATAATCTATTTGAAATGATTAGAGATTAGATTAAATAGTTTGTGGATAAGTCTAGCTAAATGTGTTGCTGCTTAGTTTTGCTCGCTGTGAGTGCAAATTTCAGGCTTCCACTTGAAAACTGTAACCTTGGCCTAGTTAAAGAACTACTAATTTCATTGTGGCAATATAAATATTATGGTCAAAATTATGAAGAGTAGAGCCTGCCATGTGAAATTTGTGGATGAGCTAAAGGAGTAATGCTGTGTGCAAAGTTTACTTAGCTTACTAGAAATAGAAGGTCTTGATTGGATATTTTCAGTCATTTTTTCTTTAACTTTTTACCTTTCATTCCTGAAAAGGATCAGCAAAGACATGATGCAAGAGAATTGCTGCTTTATACTCTGTTGTAGTGATTTCAAATGATACATGTCTATCTTTCAGGAAAAAAAAAAAGACTAAAATCTCTTTCAATATGCTTGTGTAATTTGAATTGTAATAAAGCAGGACTTTATTTAACAATTAGTTGCTTCATACTGTTGTTTTTAGTCGTCTTTAGAATAATAAACAGTAACAGTATTCTTTAGAATAAGCAGTAACGAAATTTTTGAAAACCTGTAGATAGTCAGCAGACTGAGGATGGTCATAAAACTACTGACTGCAGGATAAAGAAAGTGATCTCAGCGTGTCCAGCTCTGCCTCCTCCTGGGAGGATGTGTTCTGGTTCTGAATTGCATCCCAAAATGATGCCTTTGTGCTTAATAGGAATAGAAGTTAGTTTCTGCTTTGTCCCCTCTGCCAAACCAGAAGACTATCTAAAAGACTAAAACAAAACGAAACAAAGAACAGCTCCAAACTAGCCATTTCAGCAAGTGGGATTGCTGCTTATCATTTTCTCAAAAGTCTTACAGTTGTACATTTTTTATAGAGAGATGTTTTGTGGATAGTGCCTTGCGAGTGTTATGATAGCAAGAGAAGCTGATGAATGTGTTCGTGTTAATCCAAGAATTATTGCACATAGAGGGGCAGTGCACTGGAGTGCTGAGAGGCATCCTGCTCCCCTTGAACTGTCACTGAGGTCCTGGCTCATTCTTGAGCTGTGATTTCTTCTGCCAGGGAAGTATCCAATCGGTGGCTGTCAGCTGCCTCTGCAGAGGTGTGTTGCTTCCTATTGCTGCTCAGATTTTGTCAGGGCATGTGTGAATCAGCCTGAAGTGCTCAAGCTGGATACTGGACCATTGTTGTTCTGTTATCTTTGTATTAAGTTCAATCATAGAAAATTCCTTTTAATCATGGAATTTAAGATGTAACACATAATGCTGCTTAATTTCTCTAAGTGAGCCACTCTGTTAGGAGGTGAATTTTGTATTACTTGATCAGCTTTTGCACTACCCTTGGAGCATAAGCCCTTACATCTTTCACAGGCACATCTTTCTCCCTGCAGTATCTTCTGCGATGGAAAAACTGGTTCTATTATTTTATGGCACAGTTCATGCTTTAAAAGATAATGCATTCCTGTAACCTCTCACAGACGTGCTGTGTAATACATTCACTTCTAACAGCCGTGAGTGTGACAAAAAATGCCAGAGCTGCGCTTAGGCTCCTCACATTTTGCAGGAAGGAGCTGTGAAATCTTGTTCCCTTGTTTGTTAGTGCTGTTTTGTTTTGTTTTGGGTTTGTTTGTTTGTTTGTTTTCCCCTACTGAAATGATACTTTGAGATGAAACATGAAATAGAATGGGGCTTCTAGCTCCATTTCTAGGTGTGTAGGCATCTACTGAAAGGGCCAACCAAAAAAAAAAAAAAAAACACCAAAAAACTGCAGAAAGCAAAATAGGCACTGAAAGCCCTGGAAGCCCTGGCAGAGACTTGTATTGCAAATCTGTTTCTATTCCTTTTCAAGATTAGGTTCGAGATCCTGCTGCATTGTGAATAAACAGCAAGAAGAGCAGAAATGACTTTAAAAAAGCAGATGGAAGAAAGAAGCTGCCTGAAGGTGGGCAGGGGTGCAGGAGATCTTGTGCTGCAGTGCAAAGAACTGCACAAAGCTGCGTTTAAGAAACAAAAAATAGTGTATTTTATAGGTATCGAACACCACAGGTATCAAATAGGCAGCAAAAACTACAGCAGCCGCCCTCTTGCGGTTGGCACGGTATACATAAAATCAGATTTAGCCGTTCGTTAGAAGCAGGCGGACTACACTTCCCGGCGTGCCCCGCGCTCCTACAGCCCGGCGGACTGCGTTTCCCGGCGTGCCGCGCGGCAGCGACCCTCGCGCATGCGCAGCGCCGCAGTGCCGGCGACGTGGAAAGGCCGCAGGAGGGGGGCAGCGGCGCGTGTGCGCATGCGCGAGGAGGGGGGCGGTGGGCAGCGCCCCCGCGGCGCGCGGTGAGTGCGTGTCCGTTGCAGCCATTGGAGCGGCCGTTCCTCACACGGTAAGCGCGGCCTCAGCGCTCCCAGGCCTTAACGGAAGGCGGAGCCCGGCGCTCGGCTGAGGCTTCCTCGGCGTTAAAGCCTCCGGGGCGCGCTGTTGGCGGAGCGTCAGGCCGCGCGGCTGTGCCCGCAGCAGGGGAGGGCAGGTTGGAGAAGGGGGGAAATTTCTTCTCCAGAGAGCGGTGGAACACGGAGGTGGGGAAGCTCCCCGTCCCTCGGGGTGCTGGAAAACCATGGAGATGCGGCTGCAGGGGGGCGTGGTGGAGGGGATTGGAGATCTTTTCCAACCTTCACGCTCCTGTGGTTCCCGTGAGGAAGCTGAGGGTCGATGTTCTCCTTCCTGCTCCTGGGAGCGTTCAGAGATGCGGGAGCAGTTCACCCTGTGCAGTGTTTTCTCAACTTCCTGGTTATTTCCCACGTATTGGTCTCTTCTGAAGGGTAATACCCAGTAAGAGCAGTAAATATTTTAGGGTTGTGAAGCATACTGTCACTGGTACCGGCTCCTGTCTTCGTTCGACTTCTTTCATTGCGTGTGCTGCAGGTATAACACCTTCCTGTGTGGAAGGACAGGTGGAGAGGACAGGTGTGCTCAGCCTGGAGATGAGGAGACTCTGCAGAGACCTGGGATCAGCCTGTCAGTATTGAAATGGGAAGGGAAGAAGAATAGGAGAGAAGGGCACAGACTGTTTATCAGGGTCTGTGGTGACAGGACAAGGGGAAATGGTTTCAAACTAAAAGAAGGGAGATTTAGATGGGATAGAAAGAAGAAATTCTTTACCCAGAGGGCGGTGAGGCCCTGGCACAGGTGCACAGAGAGGCTGGTGATGTCCCATCCCTGCAGACAGCCAAGGTCAGGCTGGATGGGCTCTGAGCACTGCTGGAGCTGTGGGTGTCCCTGTGCACTGCAGGGAGTGGCACCTGATGGCCTTTAAGGGTTCCTTCCCACTCAAACTGTTCTATGATCTATAGAAGTACAGGACTACTCTCCCCTGTGTTGGGCACTTCTTGAATGCTCAGGGGTGCAAACAGTCTCCTGGTTCATTGAGTCTAATGTTGAAAGCCACTGTGTAGTGTAATTCCTAATTTTACTAATTTCTGCGTAAAAAGCAGTGAAATTGCTCCAGTGATTTTAAATTAAAAATTGTCATTGCTGCTTGCATTGCAAAGAGCTGAGGAAGGCGTTGCTTTGTGCTCTTCGTGGGCTGGAATCCACACAGCACACAGCTGGAGCAGCTGTCAGCTCCTTGCTGCTCTTCCCAGCACTTGGCAGTCTGAGTTAAATTCAGTAGGAAGGTATATAATGCAAGTGAATATGGAAGGTAGGTGGCTTTGATGCTTCCAAAGAGGTAATCAGATGAAAAGGAAGATCCCAGGCTGTTTGCAGTGTGCTAATGACTGACAGTTGGGCTTGCAGGGTTATTAAGTCACATGTCTTTTTGTGCAAAGGATGTATTGAAAGCAAGAAATGCTTTTTGGTGGCTGAAGAACCATTTTAAATGAGGATGGTTGTTTTTTTCCAAGTGTGTTATCTGCAGTGGGAAGCCTACTGTACCTGGTAGTAATTGCACAGCTTGCCAAGTGGCTTCCTTTGCACTCATCCTTTATGAAATGTAAAAGGTAGTTGAATTGGGAGAGACATCATGGCAGCCTAAGGCTGTTTAACTGTGCTTCAAAAAGCTGTAGCTTTCTGTTTTCTCTTGTAATAAAGCTTATTTCTGGCTGCTGGAGATCCTGTCAATGCTTAATTATCTTTACTGGGTGGAGGAAAGCCCTGACGTTTCATCACCTTCTTAACAAAAGGTGTTTGTTGGGCCCATGTCCTGTCAGCAGAGCTCCTTCTGAGTTCCTGCCTGCTGTTTGACTGTGACACCCAGTGACTAAGGGGAGAGGGGGCAAATAATCTTAATGTGAATTGGTGAGTGCTAATACGAGGACTGGTCATTGGAAATAGGGTAGTTTTGACTTTGGGTCTTGAAAGCAGTGGTAGAAAGGCATGCTGCCTTAGGATGTGCATCATGTGTCCAAACATGCATTTGCTTCTTGCTGGCCAGTACCATAGTGTAACTTTGTGTTTCTTTACACTGTATTTTCTTCTGTCTTCTTCCCCAAATGCTGATTACTAATGGATACTTGTGTCATTCAGTGTCATTTTTTATTCGAGAGCTACAGGTCCTGCTGGCCGGTGCTTCCATATTATAAATAAAGGGTTGTAGGTTCTTGAGATGGCACTGAGAATTGATATAAGCCGTGCATCTCCATATCAATTATAGAAGGTACGTTTTCCTTTTTTTTTTTTCTTTTTTTTTTTTTCTTTTGCAGTTCTTTCCCAGAACATTCAGTTTCTTTCAATATTCTGAAGTATTTCTGAAATATTCTACCTATAAGCAAGGTTTCCTGGAATCTCTTGTCTAGCTGTGAGCAGAAGGGCTGTCCTGGAGGTGGGATGGGAAGGAGCAGCTTGTGCTCCTTGGAATATGGAGACTGATTCCCACAGAAAACACATGTGGAAGGTGAACTGGAGCAGAAGGCATGGTGTTGTCCTCAGCTTTCACCTGTTCACTTGTAAGGGTGTACTTTGCTGGCAGCAAATCTGTCAGGATGCATTGCTTCTGCTGCTGTGCAGGACTCCTCAGCTTCAGTGCAACCTGTAGGGACCACATCACATCACAGCAGTGCTGCCTGCTTTGGGCTGCTGCTGCAGAACAGCATGGACACTAGGGCAGTTGCAGATCAGGAGGAACAAAAAGGATACTGTGTTTTTTTGTCTGCAGGAGAAAACAGCAGACAGCTCAGATGAGTAATCTTAAATTCTTTGAGATCAGAATTGAGGATATTTTGGAGTCTGAAAAGGAGTGGGTGGAAGAGAAATGGTGAATGACTGATATCTGGGCAGCTCTGCCTGGGATGAGGGAAAGGAACACTCCCATGTAGGTGTAGGAAAGCTGTGGAGGCAACCACGAGTCAGTACTGTAGGAAAGAACATGAGCAGAAGCAGTTTCTTGGGAAAAATAGGTAGGGGAAGCACAGATAGCAGTAGTTTGATGGCATTTTTCATTGGCTTACATTGAGGTATGGCTGATGCATCTCTGTTTTGTTTTTTTTTTTTTTTTAATTATTTTTTAACATGCTTTGAAATAAAAACATATTTTTATGCTTTTTCTGATTAAAAATAGAAAAATATCTTAAATTCTGAGGGTTGTAAATATATATATATATGTAAATATATATATATATATATATATATATATATATATATATATTTTTTTTGCAGCTGCCCTTGGGGTCATAAGTTCTCATTGTAGTGTGTTTGTGCATCACTAATCTCATTTAGCAGGGATTCTTCCCCCAAACAGTTCCCTGAGCTGTGCAATATGATGAGTGCATAACACATCAGGCAGGGCAGAAACATCTGCACGAAGGGAGCTTTGTCACTTTGCTGTCTCTTGCTTTCAGATAATGAATACTTCGGAGAACTAAGCTGCAAATTGAATTGTCAAATTACTTTCTGCTTTCTGGGTTTTCTTTTCCCTAGAAGTGAACAGAAAACAGTAGGTTGTACTGTTAAAAGAAACTGCAGTTTATCTGCTGGAATTCATGTTTTCTGGTTTTACAGCATCGGCATTGATTTGAGTTCTTCAGTCCTTTGTCAGTGCATTTGAAGCTTTGGATGTGTGTTACCAAACAAGTTTCCCCCTGGCAGCAGCTGCCTGGCTCATTGTGACGTGGGGACCCTTGTGGTACATCTGGCAGCAGGCAGTGGAAGAAGCAGGTGATATCATTACTTAGTCAGATGTTTTTGTTTGGAACATTTCTCATCCCAAAGTTCTGTGTGGTAGTGTAGTGACGAACAGAAATAACATTTCTGACTCCACAAAGGCTTCACAGTCCTTGATGTGTGCTGCAGTTTGGAATGGGCTCAGTGAGGAGGAGTGCAGGTGGGTGAGGATGCAAGCAGTGCATGTGTGTGCCTGCCCAGCTCAGCTGGGACTGGTGTGACCTCCTACCTTTGGTTTGATGGTCTCCCTTGCAATATGCCTGGAGGTGCAGAAGTGTTTTGCTGAGAGCAGAAAGCTGGGATTCTCAAAGGCAACCAACAAAGCGGGGCTTCAGGCTTACTGGAACTTTCTACTTCTACTAGAGCTGGATGAAACACATCTAACAAACATTCCCAGGCACAAACTCAACAGCTGTGCTTCTGCTTCAGGCTTTCAGTGCCCATTGCTATCAGCTTTCAGGCTGCTCACGGAGGAGTGGGATTGTCCTGGAGATTAGGAAGTCCCAGTAAGGACGAGTTTGGAGATTTTAAAGGTTGAACCTGATGCCTTCAGTGGAGATCATCTCTGAGGTGTAACTGATGTCTGTTCAGACTTTGCTACTTGTGGGTGCCATCTCTGCTCTTCAGTTTTGCAGATGAGTATTGTGTATGATACTTAGTCCACGAAGTATTGGATTGCAAATACTGCTGGAATATGAATGACTGTGAGAGAATTAAATATACTGTGTGGGTAGCAGACTTCAAATATTGGAGCTAAGTGATACCTTCTGGTAATGTCTTGTGCTTCTAGGACATTTTATTCTAGGATTACATGGGACATTTGAATGTCTCATTTGAATGTGTGTATGTTGATATTGGTGTCTCTATGTGTGTGTATAGATGTATTTTCAGGCTGCCTGCAGGTTCAGCCTGACAACCATGTGAGGGATCGTTATGGAAAGGGGAACTGCTTTGCTCTAAACTGGCTATACTGGGTGGTTGAGTGAGATGCAATCATTGGGAGACCAGTAGGAGACTTAATGGAACTGTAACTACTGCAGTAACATTATTTAAACAGAAGGCTTAGAGGGTGTGACAAGCTTGCTGGGAGTTCAAGAGTGCAGGTTACCACTAGTTGAGCTTGCAAGCTGTTGTTGTGTTTGAGATACCTTTGTGCTTTGGTAGGAGGTGTTTGTGTGTGTGAGAGGCTGGGAACACTGCAGAACTCTGGCTGAAGGTTGGCCAAAGCAGTTTGATAAAACAGCAGAAGCTGTGAAGCACATGAGTCCTTAACAGCCTAAGAAGCCTGAGGTTATGCAGTTGGATGGCTGTCCTGCAAGTCCATTTCGCCTCCAATTCTAGCATGTGTATTGCTCTTATCAGGAAGATTTGGTATGCAGAGTCATGAGCAGATGCTGTACGTAGCTGTACGTGCTGAATTGCTTTTAACCTGAAGAGGAAAAATGAGATTCTTGTAAACATGGTTAATAATTAATATCAAAGTTTTTTAGAAGGGACAGTGAATTCAAGATCTGTGCTTCCCCTCATCTATTTGAGGTTGAAATAGGTCCTGATGTGCAAGACACTTTCTTGTGTTTGGTCTGAAGCAACTGCAACTGCATGCTGGGGCTGCGTTCTGTGGCCAAACAGATGTTGCATGTAATAGAGCACATCCCTTACAGAGTGGGTTATGAGTCTTTGGGGATGTTCACAGCTTCGTGAGGAGAAAAGAGTCTTGGTAGTGGTGATACTATTACATTAAACTAAATGACTTGCTAATAAATATCTAAGCTTTTATTTTATTTTTTTTTAAGCTAACAGTTAGAGTGCTCTGCATTAAAAAGCAATTAGGTTTTTTTCAATGACCCATGAATTTGTTTAGAGTATTCGGAGGGGAAAAATGTAGATTTGCTAAGTAACCTATTGGTGTGGTTGGGACTGACTTTTCTGAGATGAATGGGCTTTCCTTTTGGCTTTCCTACTGTGATGTGTTAGGAGTCTGCTTAGTTTTGTATTCTAAGGTGAGTTTGGAACTGAGGTCCTGCAGAACAGCCTTTCTGTACAAAAGTGGCTGTTACCAAAATCAAGCTTGGGGAACATCCTTGGTAAAAGAGGATGAGATAAATTCTAAAAATCCTGTTTTCCAAACAGTGCCCAGCCTTTCTTCTGTTTGGAAGAGGTCAGCCAGGCTCTGGGGACGAGGGAGAGCTCGCAAGGTATAGTAGGTAGCAAATCACCATTATTTGAATGGGTGTGCCAGTGCTAAGAGCTTTCTTGGAATCATAGCACAGCATGGGTTGGATGGGATCTTAAAGAGCACCTGGTTCTAGCCCCTGGCTATGGGCTGGTTGCCAGCCATCAGCTCAGGCTGCCCAGGGCCCCATCCAGTCTGGCCATGAAGCCTCCAGAGATGGGGCATCCACAACCTCTCTGGGCAGCCTGTGCCAGCACTCACCACCCTCTGAGTAAAAAATGTCTTCCTAACATCTCACCCAAATCTCCTTTTTTTTGTTGTTTAAAGCTGTTCCCTTTTGTATTGTCACTCTCAGACCATCTAAAAGCCATCCCCCTCCTGTTTATATGCTCCCTTCAATACCAAAAGGCCGCAATGAGCTCTTCCTGACGACTACTCCAGGCTGAACAAACCCAAATTCCTCAACCTTTCTTCATAGGGGAGGTACTCAACCGTCTGATCATCATAGTTGATCCCAGGTTTGTTGGTTTCTGTAGTAGCTGGATGTTTGCAATCCAGGGCAGGAGGGCTAAGATGTCTGTGTACAACTTGAACCCCAGTTCCTGAGCCTCAGTTCTTCTACATATAAATGACAATCCAGTATCATATATTATCCACATTTGTTTCTTTGCTATTTGATCCTCTAGCTTTAGTATTCACTGACTTGATCTCAGAATTAATGCATGCTGGGACTTGTGTGGGTTTTTTTCTTTTTAAGTGGCAAAGTTTGTATTCAGGTAAGATGCATTCATCCTGTTCTGAGTAAACTCTCAGCCTAAGTTTGGAAATCTTCGTTAACTAATTACATCTTACAGTCCTTCAGTGCTTCTCTGCAGGTTTCACTTAAAATTTCACTTTGTGCCTGTTGTCACTGTGACAAAACTGCTTCTGCAGAGGATGCAGATAGATCTCATTTACAAAAAGCTTTAAAGACTCTTATGAGGTTCAATGATTGTTGGTATAGTTTGTTTTTTCCTAAACATTTTTCCTTATTTTTGTAGGATATCACCTGCTAAAGAACATGTCTTTATTTCCTAATAGCCTCCTATATTCTGCAGTTTGACTGTGCTAGCGTTTTGTTTCTGACATTTTTGAATACTGTGGATTTGCACTAAATCTCTAATACAAGATGTTCGGATTGCAGCTGTCTTGGAGGCTAACATTGCAGATTGTGGTTGCATCGTTCATCGTTCTTAGTTTTCCTCATTTTTATGCTACAAGGATGGTCTTTTCTGGAAGCAGAGGCCTCTGTGAAGATGAGGCAAACAAGTTGAAGTGATACTTCAAACAGATCCTGTACCTTTGTTGAAACAAGTCAATAGTTTCTTCTAGGAGGTAGCTTGCATCTTCTAATAGAACTGCTCTGGTTTTTACTTCTTAAGCAAGCTCCGGCATGAGTGTTTTGTTTACCCTGTAATTCAGTGCTTTACCTCTTGGTGGGGATGGTGGAAAAACTTCTGCTTTTTCCAAGTTATTAGTCACAGTTACATATTATCAAAATGTAGATGATTATTAAAGCTGATATCCTGGAAGTATGGGGGTGTCACTGGCACGTGAGATCTGTGTATTCCTTATTTGTACCAAGGACTTTAAATGTTTCTTTTTCTTTTTTTCCTTAAAGAAATGAAAGTTTAGAACGTGATTTGCCAGATAACAAAGATGGGAGCAAATAGCAGCAGCATCAGTGAGCTTCCAGACAATGAGTACTTGAAGAAGTTATCAGGAGCAGAGCCCATCTCTGAGAATGACCCCTTCTGGAATCAGCTGCTGTCCTTCAGCTTCACCGCTCCCACAAACAGGTACAGTGATGGTGTTTGTTGGGTAACTAAACCTTGGTAACATAGCCATAAAAGTGACAAGTCTTAAAGCAAATGTGTTGTTTTGCATTATTCCCGTTTGAGACAGCAGGGGAGTAAATGTCTTTGTAAACTGGACTCTTACCACCATCTTGTCTTTTTTGGGTTCCTTTCTTCCTTGTAGCTGCAATTGCTATTAATTCCCTCTGGCTGCCAGAAGAAATCAGCAATAGAGTTTGTAATGCTTAAGAGGATGTGAGTATATGTATGTATTTGATTTTTTGGAATTTTGTTTGTTTTAAAGTGGCTTTTCTTGAGTAAACCACTTTTTCTGCAGTTGTTGAAGAATCTAATGCCAGTTTTATTGTCATTCTTCAATTTTGATTTGTTCACACAGAGCTCCTGTCAACATAAGTGTTAATCAGATATTTTTTGGAAGGAGAAAAACTGACACAAAGTAATGAACACCGTGAGCTCCTGAGAATTTAATACAGATTAGTGATTGAATACACTTTCTAGTGAGGTATGGCTCACATGTGGTGACATACTTCTGTGCAGTGTCTTGAAAGCTGCTCACAGTGTCTTTGAAAGACAAAGACCACATTTATTTTCATAGCATCTAGGAAAGCTGATAGATAATCTACCTGGGTTGTATTACTGTGCCTGTAAGCTGAAGTTCAGACTCTTTGGAGGGAAAATGGTTAAGGTGAAAACCTCTGTTTTTGTAGTGGTTGAGGAAGAGGAAGAATTTTGGTTTCTGCATGGAGAGAATAGCCAACAATTAACAGGAGAAGAGTGAAAGATTGTAGAGCTTGAAAAGGGCAATACCCATTTGGCAGTAGATGAGAGAACAGCGCTTTTTGTCTGTGTTCTCTGAGAAAGCAAGAATTCTGGTTGCAAGTGGACTGTAAACACAATGGAAAATACTATAAGTTATGTCCTACTGTGTTTGTTTTTTTAGTTATATATATCAAACAGAAACAATTTATTTTGATTGTTCCACTGCCCCTTTCTCTTACAAAGCAAAGAATTATTTCACAGCTCGATTTGGAGCTTTTGATGTGCCTATTTCATGCTCTAAGGTCCAATGCAGAGTTGGCTCATTTAAAAATAAACTTAAAGAATACATATTATAAAAAAAAAAAACAAAAAAACCACTTTATCCAAAAGCAGGTTGAAGGCTTAATTAACTGAACACCAGATGGTGCTCTTGCCTGGGAGCGAGAAGGGATCTATTTTTAGAGGCCTCCTTTGTGCAGTGTAATTGAAAGGAAGCTGATATTTCCCATTAAGTTGCATCTACCTGAGAGGATGGTTTGACAAATGATGTCAAATGATGTTGGCTGCGCAGCATCCTCAGCCGTTGTCTAAATCAGATAACCTTGCCTGCGGGAGCAGTACAATAGAGGTCAATGTTCATTTTAGAGATGGAAAGCTTGCGGAGTATCAAGTTAACTCTGCTTGTTTTAATGAGGCTTGAGTGGAGGTCATACATTTGACAGCAGTGAGGTGCTGGGTTTTGGCAGGTACAGAAAGGAGCCAATTTCCACTTGCAAGACAGAATTTAATGTTTTTTTTTCCTCTTTGTGAATGATACTTTTTACACTAGGCTGTTGTAAGTTATGTTTATAATAGGTGATGGTTTGCAAGTGCTGCTGTGAGCCATACAAGTGCTGTGTTGTCTTCATGGAGGTAGAGCAAAAAACATTATTTCCTCATCTTTTTGCAGAGATGAGACTGACAGAATCCTCAGGTAGAACAGGATCATGTTCTCTGGATGCTTCTTTGGAAGTTGGTTTGTTCTATGTATGGCAGTGCTGTAGGGAAAAAGGAAGAGGAAAAATACAAAAAGAAAAGGCAGTAGGGAAATGAATCCTTTTATTGGACCTAACACTTCTTGGGTATGTTGTAGCACTGCATAATTTTGGCATTTGTTCGTTAGAAAATGTGAAAAGCTCCAAATTGAGCTGTGAAATAGTCCTTTACTTTGTAAAAGAAAGGGGCAGTGGAACAATCAAAATAAATTGTTTCTGTTTGATATATATATATAACTAAAAAACCAAACACAGTAGGACATAACTTACAATATTTTCCATTGTGTTTACAGTCCACTTGCAACCAGAATTCTTGCTTTCTTAGAGAACACAGAAAAAAGGCGCTGTTCTCTCATCTACTGCCAAATGGGTATTGCCCTTTTCAAGCTCTACAACCCTTCACTCTTCTGCTGTTAACTTGAAAGTGTGCATCAGACCTTCAGGTGGCATTTATAGAATAATACACTTTTTGAGGGATTTATCTTCCTCAATAGGAAAGAAAAGATGTAATGACCTGTAGTATGTGTTTAGAAGGGTTGGTAGTGGCAGTCTGTATACAGAATGTCCTTATTGCTTGCTGTGCTGGGGTGTTTTAAGGCAGTAACCACTGCCAATGTAAAAGCTGCATTTTCAGAGTCAGAATCATTTAGAATGGAAAAAGACTTCAAGGTCATCAGGTCCAGCCATCAGCCTGACCTGCTGAATCCCATCACTAAACCACGTCTTTCCACAAGTGCCTTGATGCCTTTAAAATATACCTAGTTGAAACTACTTTCTTGAAAGAATTCTGTGCAGTCAGGAAGCGGATTTCACCTTTAATGACAGTTTTGTTGAAGTCTGGGAATATTCCCTCAAGAGAGCAAATTTTTGCTTTAATGAAGGACTTTGAAAATGCTGGCCAACAGATCACAGAAGAAGAGGGCATTCCTGTGAAGCCTTAAACTTTTTCCTCAAGTGTGAGGGAAGTAATCCTGCACTTCACATTCATCTGGATCTATGTAATTCCCTTTCTTTTCTGAAAAGCTGTTCCCTCCACGTACTCCATAGGATTCTGCTGTGGTTACTTCATTGCAGTTAAGTGTAATGTGTTCAAAAGGATCGATTTAAATGCGTTTTAGATGTTTTTGTCCCAGACAGTGATCTTCAGAGCATCTAACAAAGCAATTCCTTTCTTTGGATGTGGTGTTTTCAGAGGGAGTTAGTACTTAGAATACAAGGTTAGTACATAGAATCACAAGGTTGAAAACGACCTATAAGATCATCTAGTCCAACCATCCTCCCATCACCACTGCTACCACAAGCACTAAACCAGATCTCGCAGCTCCTCATCCAGGCTCCTCTTGAACGCTGCCAGAGACGGCGACTCCACCACCTCCCTGTGCAGCCATTGCAGTGCCTGACCACTCTCTGGGAGAAAAAGTTCTTCCTTATGTCCAACCTAAACCTCCTCTGGTACGACTTGTGGCCATTTCCCCCGGTCCTGTTTGTTGCCTGGGAAAAGAGGCCAAACCCCTCCTCATCACAGCCTCCCTCCATGAAGTTGTAGAGAGCAATGAGGTCTCCTCTGAGCCTCCTCTTCTCCACACTGACCAATCCCAGCTCCTTCAGCTGCTCCTCATAAGACTTGTGCTCCAGACCCCTCACCAGTTCTGTTGCCCTTCTCTGGACACGCTCCAGGGCTTCAATGTCTTTCCTGTAGTGAGGGGCCCAAAACTGAACACAGTACTTGAGTTGCAGCCCTTCCCTGTGCTGAATACAGGGGGTTGATCACCTCCTTGCTCCTGCTGGCCACACCATTTCTAATGCAGGCCAGGATGCCGTTGGCCCTCTTGGCCTCCTGGGCACACTGCTGGCTCATGTTCAGCCAAGCATCAACCAACACCCCCAGGTCCCTTTCCTCTTCGCAGTCATCCAGCCAGTCGTCCCCAAGCCTATAATGCTGCATGAGGTTATTATGGCCAAAGTGCAGGACCCTGCACTTGGCCTTGTTGAACCTCATCCCATTCACCTCAGCCCAGTGATCCAGCATATCTAGATCGCTCTGAAGGGCCTCCCTACCCTCAGGCAGATCAACACCACCTCCCAACTTGGTGTCATCTGCAGACTTACTGAGGGTACACTCAATGTCCTCATCTAGGTCATCAATAAAGATATTAAACAAATGGGCCCCAGTACCGCCCCTGGGGGACACCACTTGTAACGGGTTGCCAGTTGGATTTAGCTCCATTAACCACCACCCCAAGGGCACAGCCCTCTAGCCAGTTCCTTACCCAAAGAAGGGTATACCTGTCCAGGCCATGGGCAACCAGTTTCCCCAGAAGAAGCCTGTGAGAGACCGTGTCAAAGACTTTGCTGAAGTCTAAGTAGACTACATCAACAGCCTTTCCTTCATCTACCAGTCTGGTCACCCAGTCACAAAAGGAGATGAGGTTGGTCAAGCATGACCTGCCTTTCATGAACCTGTGCTGGCTGGGCCTGATCCCCTGGACACCACACACGTGCCGTGCGATCTCACCCAAGATGGTTTGCTCCATAACTTTCCCTGGTACTGAGGTCAGGCTGACAGACCTATAATTCCCCAGATCCTCCTTACGGCCCTTCTTGAAGATGGGAGTCACATCAGCAAGCCTCCAGTCCTCTGGGACTTGCTTGAGCTTCAGTCCACTCATGTTCTTGCTGAAAAAGTTGAATGTTACCAGTGCTGCTGTATGGATTAGTGGGAGGAGGGGTGTTTTAGTTTTAGCCTTCCAGTTCTATGTTTATTCATTAAGCGAATGTCATCTCCACATCTCTCTTTGTGGATCAGTCCTTGGAGGTGTAATAGTTACAGCATTAATTCTGTTGGATTTCAGAACACTTCTTTCCCTCTGTGCATGTGTTGGGGTTGTGTTCTGCTGCAGTATGCTCTCACTGGGTGTTTCCATTCCTTGAGTTGGGTGGATGTTGTTGCCTAGTAATCGGGATGGCAAAGTTCAGGTCTATGTTCTTGTGTGAAGGAGAAGGAGTGGGTTGGTTTTCCAAGGTGTTAAAGCTCATTTTTGTTTTGGTAGCAAAAAGATTGGCTCAGATGTTGAAAGGGTTGCTGAAATTCTGAAGGTTTTGCTTGGTTTGGTTATTGATTCTGACAGTTCTTTGAAATTTGAGTATTGTGTGCTTGAATAACTTAGGGGAAGGGGAAAAAAAACTCATCTAAGAATTGACACCTTAAGAATTAAGGGAAAAAATGAACTGTAATTAGGATTAATATATACACTTAAGGTTTAAATTCTGAAGCAATTGCAATAATTGCTCAGCCTGTATTCTAGAAGTACCGAGCTTCTTTGGATAGCAGGAGGTGGATGGTTTTTGTTGGGTTATGGTGATTTAGTAGCTGAGAGCTCTCCAGTGGGTTGGTGTCCAGGGTAATGTTCACCATGCTTGTAATCGCTCAGAAGGAACACATCCTGGTGACAGCAGCCAGGTGGACAAATTTAGATTCTTAAAATAGATATATCTTTGTCTCACCCAGGCCTAGCAAGTAATGTCAGAAGCTGTTGACAAGGCATTCTGGTTTTATACCATTTGCTTTTAATTACTGTGCATGTTTTTAGCATTGAAACAAGAGACCACCTTTGAGACTGATTTTAATGTTTTAAAGCACATATCTAAGTATGTTTTCTTTTTCTGAGACTTATGTTTGAAAGCAATTTTTAAAAGAGGAAAAAGGCCAGCATTTGATTTTAATGAAGCCGATCTTCATAATGTGAAAATGCCTTAAGATGCTCAGCTGTAGGTGCAGAGCTGCATGCTGCTGGCTCACTGCACAGTAAGTTACTCTGATCCATAGAGTAGTTGCAGGCATATCAAAATGTTTGTTTCTATCTTGAAGTCTCTCCTATTGAAAACCTTTGAAATAATTCTATCAGTTGCTGTTCCTACCAATATCCTTATCTTTTTGTCTTCTGTCTCAGCTGTTTTTATATTAATTAGGTTACTCACTGGGAAATGTAATCCTAATGCTTAGGAAGCAACAGCAATTTTGGTAATCTAATTATGACTGTATTAAGTTTTGCGGTATTACTGTATTACACCTTTCCAACAGGGAAAGATACTTCTCTGGTGAAAAGCACTGTAATTAAAAGCTTGTAAAGAGAGTTGAAGAATTTTTGTTTGTTTGTTTCAGGTTGATGATTTACAATAAATGTTTCTCATACTGAAACATACTTCTGCTTGGAAATATTTCATTTCTTACATTTAATGACATGTCAGCTGTATGTCTTCTCCCATGAGTCCTACTCCAGCTTAAAACTAATGGTATTGAGAATGATGTTGGGTGCTGTAGGCTCGCTCAGGTTTTGAGATTGTCCAGGCTGTTATTGATTTCAGCTGCAAATTAATGAAAAGAAACATTAACAGGTAATTATATAAAAATTTGGATACAGAAGATGTCTTGGCAAGAATTGAGGAAGATGAGTCATTAAGTCATTACTATAATAGCTGGGAATGAAAGATGGGAAAGAGGAGAGCTGAAGGAGTAGTATTACAGAGCTGCTGAGGGCAGAAGGGAGCTCAAGGGCTTGCCTTACCCTATGCCATGCTAAAAGCAGGTCAGCCAGAACAGGGTGCCCAGGGCTGTGCCCTGTTGGGTTTTAAGCATCCCCAAAGATGAAGCCTTTACAAACTGAAAGCAAGCTATTCTGGTAATTGATTGTCCTCAGAATGAAATGGGCTTTTTTTTATGTTTCATTAGAATTGTGTGTATTTCAATACAGGCTACTTACAACATATATAAGTATTTTTGCTTGAAAGTGTATTTAATTCTAGTATGTGACTGTGTTGTGGAGATGGTTTCTTACATGCTCAGTGTTTGCATCCTAAGATAGGATGGAGGAAAATTTTGTCTTTTTTCTCCAAGGAGCTGTCCAGCTTTTGCCACTCTTGGAAATCATGTCTGCCTAGATAAGTTACAGATCTAATCCAAAGATCCTGGGGAAGCTATTGAGGTCTTTCTGGGAACATGAGAATTGACCTGACCAAATCTATAGAGTTCTGTCATGGTCTCTGAATTGTGGGTGAATGGGAGAGGAGAGTCAGCTAGAGCACTTACAGAGAAGTCTTCCTTACTGCCTTTAAGTCATTCTTTTTAATGCCTTCTCTCATTGAGATCATGTGGACTGATATGTGATTACTGTATATTACTGTAATTACAAGCTGAGAATATGCAAAAATGTAGGACAGTGTCGGGGTGCAAAACTGGATTTGGAAATCTAAAGAAGTACAGAATCATTGGGCTATATATTGCATCACATCAGTGTATTTCAGTGGTATATGCCATTTTGAAAGCATCAAACTTGCTGTATAGCTAATGCCTAATTTCAGTGACATCAAACCAAGCATGGCAGCGTCAAAGCCGCGGAGGTAATACTTGTAATAAATGGTTCAGTGATGTCTCATTGATGATTAATTTTTGAATATTAGTTTCCTGTACTTCAAATGCATACTGTACTGCTCAGTATCTATGTAAACTAGCTAATGTATTGTTAAAATGAAGCACTCTACAATGTTTTACTGTTTTGTAATGAATTTTCTCTTCAAGTAATGGAACTTGAATTGCTAATGGAACCATTTTTTCCTCTTCCCACAGTGCTGACTTAAAACTTCTGGAAGAAGCAACCATCTCAGTCTGCAAATCTTTAGGTGAGAAACTAAAGATCTTGTTTCCATCTGGTTGAGCAAAAAAGTTAGGAATGTAGATGTACACATTCACATCTTTTGTGTATGTAACTCTGTATGTGTTCTACTGGTAAGATTAGAATAGTGTCAAGTGTGTTTATGTATTCCAAGCCTTTAGAAAGCTAGCTTTTCTTTTGTAAAACATGAAATGATAGAAAGGTTTAAAACAAATAACTCCATCCTTGCTACCTCTTTTTCCTCCTGCCCTCAAAGATAATCAGTGAGGGAGAAGAATTAATCAGGGGTGAAAGGAAGGAATAATCACTGACCACATTCGTATATTACCAAGAGGCTGCAAGTAGTGGAAAACTGCTCAGCTTCCTGATAGAAAGCTCTATGTAAGCCTTGGAAAGGGAGCCATAGAAGCTTCACACTGGAATATTTTTCATTTAGAACAAAAATTATTTTACAGAACAATCATGGAGTAGTAAAGCATGGAAAATCTTAAAAATAGAGTAACCACTGGTTAGGAAAACAAGTATCATACTTTCTACAGAAATATTTAAGGCATTGACATTTGTTTTCATTCTACAGTTTGAACATACAGTTCGAACTAAATTGTCTCAACTTACAAGTGCTATTTAATTGTGTCTTTGTAATTCCTCATCTAGTGGAGAAGAATCCTCGAACAGGAAACCTTGGGTCGTTGATTAAAGTCTTTCTTTCTAGAACCAAAGAATTAAAAATATCAGCAGAATGTCAAAAGTAAGTACTGGGAAAAAAGGTGGGTGCCTTTTCACACTTAAACTTTCAATTTTTTTCTAGCTTTGGAGTTATGCTCTACCAGTTAACATAGTTACTGAACAAAGTTAAACTTCCCTTAAGTCATTTTTTGAGATGAGGAAAGTGTCTAACACTTTATCAAGCATAGAGTATGAAGTATAACTGATAAATGTATTATCTGAACAAAAGAATGTTTGTCCACTGTGCTAGATAAGCATATTTGTATGTGAAAATGATGTGACTTCAGGCTACTTTTTGCCTTCCCAATTATGCATTCCTGGGGGCTTGCTGTCCTAATTTTCTCTGTGGACTACACATATGCAGTAAGCATGCTATGTTACCAGACTGGGAGTTGAGAACCTCCCCCCCCCAAGCCCTTTGAGGTGGTTTTGTGTGGGGGGCCAATTATTGCATGGTAGGAAACTTAATGATAGGTGTAAGGGTTCAGATAAGAGAATATTTATTTTTCAAAGGAGACATTTCAGCTTAAGTTACTGATTTTGAGATATTTAAAAGTTACCTGACTTTTTAGCTAAATCCTGATTTATGAAGATCCTTAGAAATTATTTTCAGATTTGATTGGGTTTGAGCAGAAACATCTATATATGGATACTGCTTTCAGGCTGTATTATGCAACTACTGTTCAGCAGCAGGAAAGAACAAGAGGTTATGAATGTAGCATCATACAGCTCTTCCAGGAAGCTTTCTGCAATTGTTCCCCCATAACCTTTGATAAATATTTGACTCCCATCAGAGAGAGAAATAAGATGTTCTTTTTAATGCCTCCTTGCTGCCAGAATTGCCCTGCTTATATCTGGAGGAAGATGCTGCTCCTTCCTGGATGGTTTCTGCTTATTTAATCCATAAATGCATCAACACAGCTTGATGTTGTGCTGCTGTATGGGCTTCCCAGTGCTTGCTTGTTGTGACTCAAGGAAATGTAATGAAGCTGTAGCCTCCCTGTATTCAGAAAGAATCTCAGTTAATGGCTTTAGAGCACTTCAGCTTTTCCTTGCTTCAGCCATAGGAACTCTTTTGTTAATGTCACGTATCTTGTGATCATTGCTTTTAATGCATGTTTTCACATTATGTTACTGATTCTGTTTCTGTTTCCTTTGCAGTCACCTCTTTATTTGGCAGGCTCACAATGCATTATTTATTATCTGCTGTTTGCTGAAAGTGTTCATCAGTCGAATGTCAGAAGAGGAACTGCAACTTCATTTTACTTATGAGGATAAGACACCTGGCTCATATGGTAGGTATCTATGTGTATATGTAAGCAGTAGTAAAACTCGCTTTCTTCTTTCAAGTCTGAAATAATTAGGTGTAAATTATCTTCCTTTTTATCTAGCATATGAAGGAATATATCTTTAAAGTGAGCTGAGAGCTTTTAGTGACTTGTTTACTGTTGTCTTCTGCTAGAATTAAACATTTGTTAACAAACTGTTAGCACATTATAGGTTCTCATGGCAAACCAGACCTCTTCTTGAGCTGTGTTCACATTGTTAGGACACACAGGATGGCCTCTAAGCCAATGGGAGGAACAAATGAGAATGGAGTGTAGCTTTCCTACCACTACTGAGACTGATACTGGAGGAGTTGTTTAGGAGACTGGATTCCTTCCATTTGCGGAGATGGGAGGATGTTACTTTTCTTACTTCAACAGTTCAGCACCTTCAGCGACATCAGGGGATTAATGCCACTTTTTCTCCCTCACTGGGACTTAGAAGTTGCCTTCCCTTTGTGGTTCTGTGAGTTGATTGCCACTTGTGACCTTGCACACGTGCTTCACTCCTCTGTTCTCTCATCTGCAGGAAGGAAAGAGATATAGATCATATTGCTTGGTTCTCTTTCTTCTGATGATGGAGGAAGAGAAGAAGTATTCCTCATAGAACACCATTTGAACATAAGATCCATTGTTGTTCTTATACCTTGGAAGTTGTGTAGCCATACTTCAGGAGGAGTGTATTGTAAAAATAAACATACTCTTTGGCTTACCTTCTCATATTCCGTAAGTCAGCAACAGCTAGGGAATGGAATTACTGTAATTTTTAGAAATATTGACAATAGCAATGATTTTTTGATCCCTTGAAAAGGCAGAAACTAAAATTTAGCTGGTGGAAAATAACTTCTACCAAAGTACTGAAAAGTGAAATTAAACAGAATGTCTTAAAGGGAAGAAGTCCTCCCCAGGGAAAAAAAAAAAGTGTAAAACAAGAAAAATGGAAGCAAAGGAATGACTTTGTTGTATAAGCAGTCCTGCTGTCATCTGTTTGAAAAACAAACCGAAGTAACTAACCAGGAAAGTCTTTTCTGAGCATGAATGTGTTCAGTATTCTGTTGACAGCAAAAAAAACAAAACCCTGTTGCCTGCTACAAAGCTTTGTGTAGCACTGTATCAAGACACCTTTGCAGAATACATGGTACATAATGCAGGAAAGACAATGTTGATCTCTTTAGCTTTGTTTTAAGATACTGTTGACTTTGTAGTTGCATATTTATTATATAAAGCCGAAAATGGCTTGGCCAAAAAGGACTGGGATCAGAATGCTGATACTGTGCAAGTGAATTGTGAAAGAGTAACCAAAAATACATGAATGTGGACTTCCCTCATCTGTCAGTCCAGCAAGGAAGGACACCACTCAGAATGCCTGACAGCTGCTTGCTCACTAAATAGTGAAAACTGCTCATGAAAATCTGTTTTAACTCCTTGGCGCCTGCCATTGCTCTGGGGAAATCAACTTCTGATGCCAAGAGATTAAGTGCTGCATG
The DNA here is from genome assembly GCF_987193195.1 of Phasianus colchicus. Classification (NCBI taxonomy): domain Eukaryota; kingdom Metazoa; phylum Chordata; class Aves; order Galliformes; family Phasianidae; genus Phasianus; species Phasianus colchicus. The sequence goes on along the minus strand of NC_143476.1, from coordinate 91,034,632 downwards.
TTGAAATGGTTTAATGTATTTAAACTGAGGTGAGTAATCTCCAAGAATGAGGTCAGCTAACTGTGCAGCAGCAAGTAGTGCCTGCTCTTTGCTCTGTGTCATTGCAGATTGTTTGAGGGTTTAGACCTGTTTACTGAAAAAAAAAAAAAAAAGCCTGCCTACCTCTTGCTTCAGTGTAGCACAGGAAAACAGTTGGAAATGCTGACAATTTTTGTTAGCCTGGGCATCAGCAATCTTTATTCCTCATGCTGGGAGTTCTTTGTGGTGCAGTATTTAAAAAGAAAAAAAAACAAAGTGACTTGCCACTGGGATAGATCCATGTTTATCCTATCTTTAGTAGCACTTGACTGTAATTCTCAGTGATGTTTACTTGTGGTAATTTTGTGCACTTTGATGGCGAATGTGCTTAGCAGTTATCTTGGAGCTGAATGCTAGCTGGATGTTCTTGATTAGGAAGAGGATTGTGTGTGGTCTGCTGGCTAAGGCAGGAGACTGAAGGCAGGAAACCAGTTCTCTGTCCTGCTCAGCTGTGGGCTGAGGCCAGTACTGCTCCTGAGCTGTGTTTCCAGTTGAAATACCTTCTTCAAGGTACTGGGTTTTATAGCATGCCACGTTCACATAGCCAGCATTTCTTCTTCCTAACAAATCCTTTGCATAGTGTTTTTAAGTATATACGGTCCTTATACTTAGCAATGTGAAAAGTGAAGTATAATTTACAGAGTGTAATGGAATGCTTTTGTGTTAGGGTTCATTAAAGTAAACAGAAAAAAAGTTTCTTTTATTTTCATAACTAAGTGTGGCTTTCTACAGTATGTATTTTATTCTTTAGAATACAATTTGTTCTGAAGCTTGTACAGATTTATTTATACAGATTTATTAATACTTTCTGTTTGCATTCATCAGTGTTTTTTGTGGGAAAGCATAACCATTCAGCTTAAAACTCTGGAGTTTTTTCGTTTCCTTGTTTAAGCTATCAGCATCCCATTCTTTTTCCTTTTAGCTTGTGAATCCATCCTACTATCATGTTCTGTGAGATTAAGCAGAGAACCTGTTAGCTCAGAGTGCCTAACCACACTGTCAGCTCACTCAGTTTGCTCACTGTGCAGTCACAACATCAGCACCTGCAATGGGTTTGGTATTTCAGGCAAAACTTTATATGACAGTAATGGTCTGTGGAAATATTTCTGCCATGGACTTTTGAAAAATGCCTTCTATTCTGACACAATTACTGTTATTTAGGTGGTGCTTTACCTGGCTTTTACCATGCTTACCTGGAAGAATCGCCTCCCAGCTTTTACAGTTCATTTTTTTCAATCTTTCTAGACGTTCAGCTTATGCTTTTTCCTACTAGACTGTATTTAAGTTCAGAAGAAAGCTCTGTAATGTTATTTCACATCAGAGGATGTGATTACTGGAGTTTTTCCCCTTGCAGAAAGGTTAAGTACAAGGGTACGTTGCAGCCTACCTTTGTAATGTTCTGATGAACGAGTGGCACAGGGCTCAGTCTCTGCTGCAGGAGGGCTTACTGAATTCCTTCCAGAATACTCAGACTCTTAATAGAAGTTCTCACCCACGGCTGTTTTCAGGTGGTTCCTTATGCCTGGAGGAAGTACACCCTTTTTCTTCACTCATAATTGGGAACTTGAATGCAGCTCTGGAGAGTATTACACAATTTCAGTTGTAGGAAAATCCTCATTGACACTTAAACCATGTCCTTTAAGTTTCATCTGAAAATTACTGGTATCAGTCAGTGCTAAATTAGACTTAGCATATGCTGAAGCTGGAGTAAGTCTTCAGATCGTTTAGCTTTTGGTAAGGCTTCTGTTGCCTGTATCCCTTAATTTCTATGGGTTTTTCAACTGTATTGTGATTGAGAAGTTGGGAGAGATTGGCATGTGCTATGTATTGTATTCTAAAGAAAATTGTTGATTCATTTTGCCTATTCCTTGACCTGTAATAAACTTTATTCATTCTCAGTGTAGAAGTTTTTAGCATAAAGTTGCCAAAGACTATATTTGGTACATTATAACAAACGCAAAAGTATCCCAGAGTGCCTACTGACTTGGAAAGAAAGCAGCTGAAAATGTAGTTTGTTTGAGATCGTACCTGGGCTTTGACATGCAATAGTCTTGTTTTTTCCTGGCAGACAACTGCGGGCAGAGGGGCAAGGAGGATATAGGGGGGGAAATAAACAACCATATATTCACCAGAACCCCTACAGAATTGCATGAGCTTTCAGTTATTGTGTACAGGAAAAGAAGGGTAGCATTAGTTCACGCGTTCATTGTTAGCACTGCTAAGGGAAAGTTGGGAACCCTTGGGAGCTGAAGATCTAACCACAATAGCAAGAGAAGCTTCGAGTCTGTGGGTTGTACAGTTAACTGCATGTATGAGGCTTTAAGTACTGTTGCACAAGGAATTTGATTTATTGCTTTAGTGGTGTCCAGGTTCTATCTAATCTATAGGAGCAATAGGACAGAAAAACAGGTGGCATCTAAGCTGAAGTTATACCTTGCTGTGTCAGTGTGTTACTAATGTTGGGCACATCCTGCTGCTGTATCTCAGATTGGGTTTGTGACAACGTAACATGTTGGTATTTGAGAAGCAATGCTGTTTTATTACCTATGTGAGATCCCATATCATAGCTCTAACCTTGTCTGGACAGATTCAATCTTTACTTACTTTCCCCAAGGCTTTCCATGGATCCAAGTATGTGATTCTATGAATGTGAATGAGTGTTGTGTGTATTGTCTTTATCCTGCTGTTGAAAAAGATATTGTTTATGAAAACATGAAGTGTTCCATGTTTATGGCTTGCTCTCACGTTATAGATTTGGCATGCATCAGTGTCATTGTTTGGAAAGACAAGAATTAAGCAAGAATGCCCGTGCCCCAATGGGGGAAAGGATACATTAATTATTCTGGTTGAATGACATTGATTACAGCAATTAAGGTTTTTAGGAAAAAAAAGTTTGAGAACAGAGCAGGAAAGGAAAGGCAAGCATCTTCCATCCTGCATAACTGTGCCAATCCTGTCTTTCTTGCATTAGTTTGAACATAAAGTATGGGGAAAAACCCTCTTTAATATTCAAATAACATTACTCACTCTTCAAATAAGTTGTGTAATAGATTACGGTGGAAACAATATTCTCAAAATGCACTGTTGTTACTTTTTTTTGTCCTTTTTCTCGCTTTCCTCAACCATTAAGAGAAAAAAACCCAAACACAATAGGACCCTTTTGATGTTGTGGAGCAGTCTGGCATTTTATAGACTCAAAAAGCTTTTCAAAAGTGACACCTTCAAGTGCCTTTAGCACACATTATTTGGGCTTCAATGCTGGCAGTGGTTTTTGTCTAATGTTAAATGTTCCTAGCAGTTCTTGTTTTCAGCTAACAGGAGCTACGCTGTGTTGCTCTTGGGAGGTTCTATATGAAGGAAACCGTGTTTCTGTGATTAAAAAAACTCACTCATTTTGAATGTGCAATTCACTAGGTGACAATTGTTAATATGTTTTTAATAAATTGATTGTGGAAAGAAATAATTTTGCTTTATTTTGAATGTTCCCTTTGATGCATTTGTTGAAATCAAGTTTTGGAATCACAGATTTTACAGTTTGGGTTAAGCAGAATGACACTGTCATAACCTGGCTGTAGTGCTGTGTTTATTGCATGACCTACTTATTTGAAAGCACAAAATGAACAAGAATTGTGTGTTCATTGTGCTGAATGCTGCAATGCCTATTTGGCATTGCAGAGGAAAAGGCTTTGCTTGCTCTTAGGCATTCAGCACTGTAGAAACCCTTTTCTCTGAAAGATTTCTTTTTAAAGTATCGTTTAGTGCATGTTAGACAAAAGTAACTTCTTTCTGTCTCTGCTTATTCTTCACTTGCTATTAAAAAAAAAAAAAAAGGAGAAACACGAGCAATGCAGGGGATTTTGAGAGGAGACTTGAACTGTGGACTGGTTGAAGTCCTTGATGATCAGTCAGTCAAATTGTCTGCAAGAGCACGATTAAATATGAGCTTAGGTAAGCAGTAGGAACTTCCAATTGTTAGTAGCTATTGTTTTGCATGTAAAAATCCTAGCATCGCTGATGATAATCCAGCCCTGCAGAGAGGACCTGGGCGTCTTGAATGGATGAAAAGCTTAACATGAGCCAGCAGTGTGCTCTGCAGCTTGGAAGGCAAATGGTATCGTGGGCTCCATCAGAAGAGGGGTGGCCAGCAGGGACAGGGAGGTGATTGTCCCCCTCTCTGCTTGTGAGGCCCCATCTGCAGTGCTGTGTCCAGGTCTGGAGCCCCCAGAACAAGAAAGACAGAGAGCTGTTGGAGAGGGTCCAGAGGAGACCCACAAAGATGATCAGGGGGCTGCAGCACCTCCCCTACAAAGACTGAGGGAGCTGGGCTTGTTCAGCCTGGAGAAAAGAGGGCTGTGGGGTGACCTCATTGTGGCCTTTCAGTACCTACAGAGAGCCTACAGACAGGAGGGGAGTCAACTCTTTGAAAGGGTGGATAACTGCAGGACAAGGGAAAATGGTTTGAAGCTGAGGGAAGATTGAGGTTGGATGTCAGGGGGAAGTTCTTCACAGAGAGAGTGGTGAGGTGCTGGAACAGCTGCCAGAGAGGCTGTGGATGCCCCGTCCATCCCTGGAGGTGTTCAAGGCCAGGTTGGATGGGGCCCTGGGCAGCCTGGGCTGGTATGAAATGTGGAGGTTGGTGGCCCTGCATGTGGCAGGGGGTTGGAGATTCATGATCCTTGAGGTCCCTTCCAACCCGGGCCATTCTGTGTTTGTATGAATTCCAAATGCTTTTCATTTTATTTACAAATGCTGTAGTTTTAAATCTAACATTTCTTCTAGTGTTTGTCCCTGAATTAGAAATATTCATCATCTGAAACTATGTTTAAATCTGTTTAAATCTAGGTTGTTGAGTTATTTATTTTTGGGTTATTGGTTTGTTTTTCTTTTGTTATCTGAAAATCCAGAAAACCTTTGCTATGATTCATTTTCAGGAACAGAATGTGAAGACCTAATAGAAGAGCTGCTGTGCTGCCTCATCCAGCTCATTGTTGAAATTCCCCTCTTGTAAGTTGGCTCTGTTTTCTTCATCCTCCCTCACAAAGCTGAACATTTGAGAGAATATAAACATGCATTGATGAGATCGTAGCATCGAATGCTTAGATTTGAATGCTGCATGTGGTGATGAAGTACTGATGATAACCCGCAGCCGTGAGTTTGGAAGAAAGATGTGGTCAGCATTGTGCACCTAGCTCATACCATCAGGAGAAGTTATTCTGTTTGCTTCATTTGAGATGTGATGATTCCACATTCCATGGCTATGTGTGCCACAAAACTAATTTTCTTTTTACAGTTGGTAGTTTTAAATGAGGGTAAACTTTCTTTGTTCTTTAGGAATAAAAATGTTTTTCCACCTCTGCCCAGATTAACTCTGACTTTTTTCTAGTATGAACTTCAGCAGAGGTCGTGTCAGCAATTGCTTTTGTGTTTAAATTGCATTTTAGTTTGTGCCTAAAGCGTGTTGCTTCAATTAAAGCATCACAGCTTTGAAAGAGTTCCTGAGTATTTAGTATAGTATGGTATGTAACTCTGATTTATTTTATACTTCAATTGCTTCTTGGTTGGGAAGCAGACCAAGATGCAACAGTTGAAAGACTGCTCTCCTTAAGTGCAGTCACCTCAGCATTGTGTGAGGTTTGGGTAGCACTGTGTAACGAATTAGTGATGTAATTTAGTGCCATTCTGCAAAGTCGGGTACTTCCTGGAGCAGATGCACTTTTTGAGGGGAGCAGATTAGAGGGAAGTACAGAGGAGTGAAAGGATTGAGACAAGTGGGGAATTCATACGTCCAGCAGGCTTTTTTGAATTGAAATCCCATCATTTGTATGGAATCCTGTATCATGTTCTGTCTTTCTGGCAGGAAGAGTTTTAAAGGCATACATGTTCTTAACCCTTTTCAACAGGTGAACCTGTCAGCTTCTGTACTTTGTGAATGTGGATGCTGGGAACAGAAGTATCTGTAGAAAGCACTCAGCCCTTGTCAATACTCTGTACACTGATGATTTAATTTAAAAAGTTACAAAGCCCGTTTAAAATGTTCAGTGATCAGATGTATCAGAAACATTATTTACTTCCTGGAAGAGATGGATGTGGAAATGCCTGTTTTGTTTTTTGACAAATAAGCTTTCTTGCCTATATTTTTCCACAAATGGCATGCTGCAGAACTGTTAGCTTGAGCAACAGTAAGAAGGGTACTAAGACTTACAAAAATGTCAATTGTTCCCATGTTTACTAGTATAAAAATGTTTAATTATGTATTACTGCTTTAACTCACAATTTTTTTTGCATGTCATGGAAGGGGAGGTAGTATAGGGAAAAGCAGGTAGAGGAAAATGTGGCTTTCTGAAATACACAATCACACAGTGGTCCTTGGAAGAGTTTCCTGCAGCTTGTTGGCCTTCATGGTATCTGCATTGCAGGGCGAAAGACTTGAGACCACAGCTTGTTGCAGGAAGAGTGAAAAGAACTCTGTTCTTCATAAAGATATTATAAAACTGAGACATTTGGCCATTTAGTTTTTTTTTTTTTTTAAATTGATCAAAGTTATTTCAGTGGCATGATTATTTTTTAATTTCCTTTCTCCCTGATCAGATTTATACTATCATTTTTTCATTACTTTCTATCAGGGAAGTAGTTATCTTCTTTCTATAGCTGGAATAAATCAAGGAAATTTCAGGCTTAGCAGATGATTTTGGGGATGGAATTGGTTGAGTGGACTACATGAAGTATTCAAGTGTAATGATTTGTGAAGTGGGACTTGGGTCCCTTGCTGGAGGATAGGCTAATTGCAGTGGCACAGACTGTTAAAGTCTGCATGCTCAGCCTGTGTTTGCAATGTAATTCATAATAGCAGATTTTTTTAGAAATATTCAGTTGTTTTAGCAGAGGATTATCACAATTACCATGTATTTGGGTTCTGTAGATACACCTTCATGTAGGAGTACTGGAGGCATCTGCTGTCTGAATTCGTATCTTCTCCAGATCCTGCTTTTAATGTTTTTTTTTCTCCTTCAATAAAACACTAGGATTAATTTTAGTGTGTTTGACACTGTCCCCATATCCAAAACACAGGAGCAGAGGCACGTGTACAGCAGTCACGGAAACTTCACTTTTGAAATTGTTCTCTATTATCATATTAAGTGCCTTTTGGTGGAAGAAGTCAGTGCACTTAGAGCAATAGAATCATGAAGGCTGGAGAAGATCTCTGAAATCCCCAGCCCCAACCCACCCCACCATGCCTACTGGCCGTGTCTCCCAGGTGCCACATCTCCATGTTTCAGGAACACCTCCAGGGATGGGGAATCCCCCACCTCCCTGTGCAGCCTGTGGTGTCACTGCATCACCACTCTGAAAATAAATTGTTTCTAATATCCAGCCTGTATATAACTGAAGGAAATATTTGGAAAATTACTGAAGGAAAAAAAAATCTGCTGATTTTTGCTGGGCAAGGCTCCAGAGCTGTATAGCAAAGCATATCGAGGAACGTTAACTAGGAATGGAAGAAACTGTTTTTCAACGTTGGCTTTATTTTGAGGAGTAAATATCCTTCCTGGCAGCTGCACTCAGTGCAGCTAATGCAAATTGTATCAGAGACCGTGGGGCTTTGCATCGCTGTGGCCCAGTATCTGAAAACTATTGAGAGGATCTTGAATAACCCTCATGAAAAATAGGCTCTGCTGCGTTGTACAAAATGCCAGCAGGGAAGGTTTTGTGTATCAACATTTAAATGTAAGAAACTTTATAGAAATGACAGTTATTGCATTTCATGAATTAGACTTGTGCAGTCTCTTCTTACACTTGTGTTGCAGTACATTTATGGTTGTTTTTTGACTCACTTGGGTGTCCTATGGGTACTCTGCTTTTTCTTTGGTCTTACTAACATTAGCACCCAGGAGTGTACATTAATGACCAAAATTGCATAGTCAGCAAAAGGTACAACTTCAGGGTTTAACCTTACAAGTTTTATGTAGAAACTGTTGTGAGATAGAGCTCCCAAAGCTTAAAATTATAAAGGCTGCTTTCAGCACCTTGTTAAGGGCTGGTGTACGTAACGGAACATCTGGTTGTTATCAGTACATTTTCACTTCATTAATAGCTATAAATGCATGTGGAAGGAAAATGAAATACTGTGATCTGGTTATATCACTGCTAAGTAGCACCCTGTGGTGCCAGTGGAAGGGAGTTGATATTTCTATTACATTCCATTATTTTTTTATGGTTAAAATTGTTTTAGGCTGCAATCTTAATTACTTCCACACTTAAATGTTAACAGTGTGTGACTCGTGTGAGGATGTTCTTTGTGTTTTCTGAGAGCTTAAGAATCAATTTTAGGAGGAAGAATGAAGGTAGAATTGATCATGAAGATCAGTAGAACTGTCAATGCATACAGCCAATGCCATTTATAGATAGTGAGAATTGCTGAGGCTTTTTTAGTTTGCTGATTGTAAGTAGCAAAGGGGTTAAGAACTGTGTGATTGTAGATCATATTTCAATATATATATTTTTTTTGTTTTCAAACCAGTAACTGGTTTGGTTTGGTTTGATGTGTGCTGTTGTATGTGACATGCAGCACAGTCTGCTGCAAGGCTCTGCTCATCAGCCAGGCTGAGTAGAAATGCCTTGAGTCAGTGGATGTCTAGTAATTTTGAAGAATTTTCATCATCTTTAGATCATTTTTTCTCACTGCAAATCTGTGGCCTTTTAAGTATTTGAAGGTCCTACGTGGAAGAATCTTTGTGTCACATTCTTTGTTCTAATATCATTCTAATTTAGTTTCTACGTTAGATCAGTGTTCCTTCTCATGACCTTCCCTTCTCTAGGCCAGCTTTAGTGCCCATTGGTGTATACCAGCCTCACTGATCACAGCATCAGATCGGTGCTGTTTGTTACACACCGTGCAGTACAGTCAAGTTCCTGGTCATGTTCTTTCTCTGTGGTTTTTCAGCCCTGTTCTAACAGAAGCTATTGGATGTAGCATTTTGAAAGACACCCACTTGCTAGTATTTTGGTTTGGTCTTTAGGCTGGGTACCAAGGGCATTAAGGCACTGGAGTCAGTACGTGTCTTTTTGGTGCCTTGGTGGTCTCACATCACTGACTGCTGCCTGACTGAAGCCTTTTTCTCCATTACCCAGCCAGCAGTTGAAGCCTTTTTCCTCCATGATCTGGCCATCCATTAGACCAGAAGCAATTATTGTTGCCACCAAGTGCCCCTTCATTAAGATGGCTCTGCCTTGATATAAATGTCTGACGTTTCATACAATTGTTAATGATATGATCATTAAGGTTGGAAAACAAGTCCAACTATCAGATTATCTACTCCAGCCATTTACTCCAACTAAAGAGGCAAGACTAAGGAGAAGCCATGTCACAAAGCCCTTTCTTCTTGATGGAGCAGGTCAGTCTTTCCTGCAGGCTATGCACTGGGGCGTGATATGGTTTGTTGTCTGACTGTCATCTCTGCAGCTGTCTTTTCCCTTGGAGTTGGAGTTGTCAGCTACTTAGGAGAAGTCATTTGAGCCATACGTTTTTATGAGTATTCAGATTGTTATCTTGTGTTCTGTTGCTCAAAGGGTGAGGTCTTTCACTGAGGTTTAGAACATAGGTTCATTAAGGTTGGAAAAATTCATCAAGTCCAACTACGAACCTATCCACACCATACCCAATATTTACAAGTCCTGCTGATACGAAAAAATAAATGCAGAAGGATATAGCTGTGTGTATAACACTTAAAACTCCCAGACTACTTACAATATTTTGTCTGTAGAGGAAAGAACTGAATGCCAGTGGGGTGAAGATGCATGTGGTTGCATGGTCTCAGACGGTTTAGGTATAGATTTGGAATAAAATGTCTTGGATACCACTATTGTTTTTATCCATTACATACCTTTAGAGTATGTCCACCTTGTTAACTTGTTCTCTCAATCACTTGACTGTCTCCTGGTCAAGAATACCTGCTGGTGGAGGGAGATGCAGTAGGAAATGTCAGAGGTACTCTTTGCTTTCTCAAGAATAATTTAAATCTATGATGAACATTGTTATTAGCTGCTGCAGTGCGTGTTTGCCATCAGTGAGTGTAAAGTTAGGAGTGATTCCAGGAGGAAAGATTAGGTCCACTTGGAGTTGTTGTACATGTATCCTCAGGCTGATAATCAGATCCTCGACTGGCTTTTCAGCTTCCAGCCCTTCTCCTATTCTCTTGATTACTCCTTTTTCACCTTTCTGGTGGGCCATCAGGAAGCAGGGAAATGAAAGCTGGTTCCTGTATGATTGGAGAGACTTTCTATGAATCAGCCATGCTGGCAAAAGTCCTGAACTAGAAAACAAGTTCCCTCTTAACTTTTTAATGCTTGGAGTAGACAGCTTTGGCTGGGGAAAAATTCAGGGAAGTATTTAAGCAAGGAGGGAGTTCGATTTCAGTGGTTTGTTTGTGAGTGCTCAACCTGTTTGTTCTGTAGGCATGAAATCACTTATAGCCTCTCATCCTGTTTGCTAAGGTGTAGAAATAGCTGCATTTAATTGAGGTGTTAATTTGTTTCATTCCTAGCAGAGATTTCCCTGAACATTACCTCTATGCTTAATTTTAGTTCTTCTTCCACACACCTGTCTCCTGGCAGGGAACAAAGTGGAATGATGTGAGCACAGCAAGCAGTGGTGAGCATTGCTTGGCATTGGAGAGAAGCTAACAGCAGCAGGGTAGTGAAAAGTAGGTAGACTGTGGTTAGGTAGCACTGGGAGGAGGTTGTTCACATCCACTTATTAGTTTAAATGGAAGAACGTAAATGCCGGGACAGTGGGGACTTGTTTGGCTAGGACTGTAGCTCTTGTTCTGTCGAGGACAGTTCCATCATATGCCAACAGAACCAGAATCACAGAATCACCAAGGTTGGAAAAGACCTACAAGACCATCCAACCATCAACCGAATTAAATGCCACTCACCTTAACAAATAAGGCACTGGTAGCATCATCCTCTGATCTTGCTTGCTTTTTCTTCACTCTGCAGAAGCAGATAAGTATTTTGGGTGTTGTATTTTTTGATGGGCTTTTGTATTATGATCTTCACCTTTTGGTCTACTTCAGCATTTTCTTTCCACCACGAAACCTGTTGATGTGGCAGGGTAGCTGTCTGCTGCATGGTACCATGCACTGTGAGCATTGGGCTCTGGGTGCACGCAGATTATGGCAAGTGTTCAAGTTACTGCTCAGACAGATTACTGTCTGCTTTTGTGTGCTCTTTTCCTGTTTCTATCATAAACATCATCTTTTATTCTTGTTAACAATTACTGTTTTGACTGTGGAACACTTTTTTTTTATGCATTTGGAACTTGAAAAGGCGGCGTCAGCATTGTGGCACATTTGAAATAACTGCCTGTAAGAACTGCAGAAGGATGAGGTGAAATCCTTATACAGAGAAGGCCTTGTGAGGAGTGATGTATGGCTGAATGGTCAGTTGTGCTTCACAGCTGCCACCACAGCTAATCTCATCTCTCACATCTCTTTCAAAATGTGAATGAAACAATGGCTAGGTAGATGGGAGGGAACGTGGAGAGTTTGGAAAGAGGAAGAAAAGGCAGGAGAAAATGACAGGCTTTTATCAGAGCTTACAGAAATGGTTTCTGACAGCCCTTTCTGATCCAGGCAGGGTAGAGGAAGAAGAAGATGCTTGAGGTTTCAGGCACAAAGATAAAGCCTGGGGCTTATACATGTCCCCTGCTACCACATGTGCTGGCTAAAGCATAAGGAGCAGCATTACTGATCCTGCGTCCCTGTTGCAGAAGCAGGTGCTTGGTAATGTAAAAGGGAAAAAGTGTTATTTCTGGTGGCTGATCTGTGAGCCAGGAAATAAAGGTGCATGTCCTTGATGGATGATCAGAAGTGTTATTCCTTCAAGGTTTCATCCCAGAAGAATCAGTTTCTGCTTTAAAAATATTCATAAGAATCAATTCCTTCCAAGTCTAAATGCAGTGCTTCTTTAAAGCAGTGCTCTTTAGGGGGAGCCCAGCATCTCTGCTGTCTCCTTGGCAGAGGAATTAGACAGAAACCATAACTGACTTCTTCAAATCTTTTGTCATTTGATTTATTGATTTATTTGTTGTCTAAGCATTGCTGTACTAGAAATTGTGTACAGTAGTTTAAATCATTCATTAAACTTGAAATGATTAGATGGCATTGCTTATTGGAAGGAAGAATATACTTATGAAAATGTGTATATTAATACTTTGTAGTACACAATTAGCTAACACCTAATTGACTAATTTTCTCAAAGATAAGTGGATTTACTAAACAGTGTGCTCAATAAATACATAAAATTGTTACTCATCTAAAGTCCTTGTGTTTTTTTCACTCAAGTCCATAATTTTTTGAAGAATTTATATAGCTGTAATTATCTTAAGCTATATGATGTGTCTGTAGATACACACCTTTAAACTGTAAAACAAAATTGGTCCCCAGATGTCTGTTTGAGGTTGGACATGACATGCAAGAACGTGGAGGTATTCAGTGTGGTTAAAAGACAGGGAATGTGAAACCAGGGAGAGCAGCTGCTTGTAGTATGGAGTGGGGAGATAAAGATTTCGGTGTGGTTTGGTGCACTGCTGTCTGAAACTCATGTGCTTTAGGCATGAGCTTTATCTGAGGTGTGTAAGACACTGGGAAAGAAAAAGAACGGCGGAAATTAAACATGAAGTTCCTCTGCTTTTCTGACATGAAGAGCTAAGTAATTCTGGCGTGTAATTGATACTTGAGTTCATTATTTCTAATTTCCTCCTCATCTGCAAGCAAACAGCTTTAAGAGGAAGTCAAAGATAAGCATAAATTCTGTGTAAGGTCATTCTGTACGTGTGATAGCTTTAATAATAATGAAAAAAAATCGATTCGCCCCAAAGTTGTGTAGTCTGTCTATACAATTAAACAGAATTTTCTTTGAAATTAAGATGTTCCCAGTAGTTCTTGTGCCCCTTTGCAAGTGCTTGGAATTCAAAAAACTGTGCACTTGACCCCGGGTGGAAAAAATGATTTAGTTCTGAAGCCTTATCATTGTGCTGCTGATAATTAAGGTTGTGTGTGGCTTATGGGTTACCATGGATATTAGGCCCCCAGTTGAGATTGAGAGAGCAGATTTAATTTGAAGAGGTTCTATAGGTTGAGTGAAAAGTATCTGCAGTCGAACGGACCTTAATTGGATTTTGAATAGGAAGAAAAGGGCTTGAGCTGTGTGAATTCAGCTTTATTTTGACTTTTCAGTTATATAACGATGATTATGTAAGCCTATTATTTTCAAAAATTACTTATACATTAACTTCTTTGTTTTTTACCTTAAACTGAGTCTTATAAAAATAGAGAAGCATTTTGTAACATCTCAGATTTGTGTTTCCAGTTTATGGTGGGTCAGAAAAACAAGCAAAGAAATGGCTGAGATGCAGAGACATCTGGGCTGTTTTACACCCAAGTACTTTGGGTGTTGCAGCATGTCACAGTTGTCCTTCTCATGCATCACATCAGCGTCAACCCAGACTTGGAGACATTCTGATATTCTCAGCCTTGGAAATAAGCTGCTGTCTTTTTGTATAGCAAGGAAGTGTTTCTTCTAAGCTCTTGCGCTTATTTTACTAGGAAAAAAAATAAAGAACTACTGTCTGGCAACTGAATTTCTAATAATCTGCACACCTAGCTCTTCCTCGTGTTGCTTGGGATTGATGTGCGTGGTCAACTGCAGAGCACAGGTTGTTGGTGAGGGGCTGCGGGCATCCCTAGCCCAGCCATACTGCTGGCACAGCTGGGTCTGCATGGCACCAGCTCACAGCAACCTCATCCTGCTCTGATTCTCAGCACTGTCCAACTCCCTGTGCAGCGGGCATAGAGTCGGGTAACTGAAATGCACTGTGTGATTTCAAGGAAGGGAGTTCATTAGGCCTAAGTCTCTCCCTGACGTAAGCGTTACAGATTCCAATACTTAAATCAGACCAGAGGAAACAAAAACAGCAATTGGCATAATCTTCTCTTTCAAACACTTCTTTGTATTGGAAGTGGTGTGGCTCTGGAGTGTGCAGGACTTTGGTTCAGGAAGTAGTTGTTCCCATTTGCTGGCGATATTGAACAGGTAACACTCACCTTCCTCATCCTTTTCCTCAAACTCTGACCCACAACTGCCATAGAAGCATTGAAAGCAAGAGTAGGATTGCTTTACACCAATATTTCATTTTGTTTTAAAACTATGCTATGTAACAAAGTTGTTATAGACTTATTATAAACTTACAGAATTGAAAACAGAAACCAAAGAATCTCCAAAATAACACCATCCATTTTGCTGCACCTTTCCTAAATAACCTCAACTTAATGAGATTTGCTAAACCGTCTATAGTCACCGTTGATTCATTGCACAGTGTTCTTTGGGATTGTAATAACTTTAAATGTCATACTTTGTCACCTCACAATTACTTCTGAAAATGGAGCAGCTTTCTGTGGCATTGTGATATCCTGAACATTTCTTACACTTAAGGTAGCATTTATTTGTATGTGACAACTCTTCCGTAGCGATCCATTCTTCCTGGCATATGGAGTTGTGTTTGGCTCGCTGGCTGTTTCCCAGGCTTAGAATTTTGCTTTTGTGACTGTTTTGTTTAACAAGACAAAGTATATGTCTTTGAGATGTATTTATTATTTTTAAGGTGAAGTATAGTCTGAAAACTGAAGCTGGAATGTTGTAGGCAATACTGTACTGTTTTTACATTGTCCCGTGATATAGCAAGAAATGCTTGTGGCAATGACAAATAGTGCATTATCTGTGTGAAATGATATTGTTTTCTACTAAGGGAGTTTTTCTAATTTGTTGTTTGGTTGTTCTCAATTGAAACTTTCTGTAAAGCGCATAACCTCAGATGAAGCTACTGAAATGTTCTTAGGAGTCAGTTTGGAAACAAAGCCATTAAATTAATCTTTATACATTTTCCCTTTTTCCTGCAGAGATATCACCTACAGCATTTCCTTGGAGGCTGTGACAACGCTCATTGTCTTCCTTTCCTACCAGCTCTTCCACAAGGAAATTCTGCGGGAGAGCCTCATTCACAAATACCTGATGCGTGGGCGTTGGTATGTCATGTTTTGGAGCTAGATAAAGTGATAGAAAGGAGTTTGGTTTGTTTGAACCATTTGTGCTTCTATACAAAGGCAGTGAAACAGGTTTGATAGTAATTTGTTCTCCCTGTAAGGGCTGCCTATGCTTTTTGATTTGAAACAGACTGCCGTTTCTCCTCTTTCACCTTTATATTGCATACAGGCAGCTGTTTGGTAAGGGTAATTACTATCTGTTTCTGCAATTTCTGCTAGAAGCAGGAGGTAGTGCCTCCTGTGAGATATGTGAGGAAAGGAAAGAGGATGAGGGGAATGTCTGGGAGAAGGGCAGAATGTGTTGGTCCAAGCTGGGAGTAGCAGGTAGCTGGCCAGTGGAGATGAGTGGAGGGTTTAGTGGCTGGGCATATAGGACAATGAAGGGTCTGAGGGCACTGAGTAAAAGGGTTGGAGATTACCATAGCACGGCCCTGGTCTGTATTCCTCTGCAACATGTGGGAGGAAGAACTGACTGTTTCTTTTCTTGGAAATCCTCTTCTTTGTTTCTTAGAAAAGCTGCTACCTCCTGTTTCCATCCAACAAATTGCATTTGTGTTTGTCAAAATCACTGTGTAAGTCCTTGCATTAGTCCTTGCACGTTGACCCCAGCCATAGACAGCCACATATCATGAGTTGGAGGAATGCTTTTCTTATCTGCTGTATTTCTCCAAAGCACAGAGAAAAAACTAAACCAATATAGTTTTTCTCTCCTTTGCATAAATATTTTTCGACTTGTTTCTTGGCATGAAATAATACAACAGTTACACAGACCGATTTAAAGGCAGTATTCAGAACAAAACATGTTTGTGACTGCTGTTGAAGGTGCTTCTGCAGAGCCCTACTGAGGTCAGTGTAGCTCTGCAAGGGCAAACCTTTGTGTGCTCTCCCTTTTAGTTTGTACAGTGGCACAGTGCTCAGGACTGCTTTGTAGGTCACCTGGTCTTTGCTGTGCAGATAACAAGTCTCTGCTATTCTGCAAATGTAGGAAGTGATCAAAAAGATTCTGAAAAGAACCAAGATCTAAGCTAAGCCTAGTTCCAGCAAACAGAAATATGTAGCATTGGCTCTGTAGTTGAGCTAAATCTTGCTACTTCTAAGTCAGCCTTTGTTGTTTTCTTTGTCTTTGCAGTCTCCCATATACCAGCAGACTTGTGAAAACTTTGCTGTACAACTTCATTAGACAAGAAAGAAGCCCTCCTCCAGGGACACATGTCTTTCAGCAGCAAACGGATGGGGGAGGACTGCTATATGGGATTGCATCTGGGGTGGCAAGTGAGTCTTCTGCATGCAATTCATCAAGCCTTAGGAAGTACTGTGTTGTGTGTGACCCCTTCTACTAACACACCTGTAGCCCATTTCTTTTCTGACAAGGTACAGTGTTACTTAGTGTACTTAGGGAACTTAATGACACTTTTTTTCTTTCTTTTTTTTTTAAGAAAGCCAAGAAAATGGCTGTTCATGTTTGTTACACTTTGTACTGTTGTTTTGGTCACTCTTCTTCATGCCAGATGTGTGTTTTTTTTGCTATGTATATTATTTATTTGCTATGTGTTTATGCAAAAGATCTTCCTAAAGGATTTTCTTTATCATACAATAAGAATAAAACATAATGTACTGCTAACAGTAATAATATGTATTACAGTAGTACACGTTACTTTTCTTTAATTTGATAAATGTAAATAACACCTTGCAATTCAGTTGCTGTTAGAACACATGCTATTTATTTTGATCTTTTGTGAAATCAGTCACTGGAAGCATCTCAAGGGAATACTGAAGTTCGTGCTGCATATGCTCTGCCGGAAAACATTTCAGTCTGTGACAGTGCTCATGGATCTCCTCTTGGAGGCAGTAAGAGAGCACATGTTTGTAGTGCAGCATATCCTGTATACTGCAACGTCTGTGTCAAGTGAGGTTACATACAGCCCCATGTCTTCACTGGAACACTGTCTTCTTTCTGATTTCCAGTCAATATGGTTGGGGCAGACAGTGCAGTGTTAGGGTTGCAAATGTTAGGGTTTCACACATGCAAATGTGTGAAAGAACAGTTGCTTGGTTTGCTGTTTATTTAAGCAGTGAAGAGAAATTAAATTGTTCCCTATGATATGTTATTTGTTGTGAAAGTCCCAGCAGGTATGTTCTTTCTTTTCAATTGCTAGTGAAAATTGCTTTTAAAATGCTTTCCAAATTAGTTCTTTGTATGTGGCTTGTACTTCAGCTTGTGGCTGGAGAGCAGTTTTCTCTGTGTTTCTCTACTTGTTCTGATCTCACGACCACTGTAGTCATGCTCCAGTATCTTTCTGCCTTAATGCTGCCACAGGCAAAAGAGCTTTTTTTTCTTTTTACTTGCTGAGCTTTTTAAAGTCCATCCAGATTGTCTCCACTCTTACCTTCCTCCATAGCTCCTCTGATATCGTATCCCCACAAGTTCTATTTCTTGTGTATAAAATTTGCGTTTCTCAATTATTATAAATCAATCTGCATTTCTCAATGCAAAATCCTAAGGTCTCTGCCTACATCTGTTCTTGTCTCTTCCCACACTTCCACCACCTTCCCTTTTCTTGAACCATTCCCTCAACAGCTCCCTTGGCACACACCTACACTTACTTTGTTGTTCCTTTTGTGAGCAACTGAAGTGCCATCTTATCCTCTGGTGAATTAAGTGTCTTCATATAAAGCTTTAGGTAAAACAGCTTTTATAAAAAGCCTTCTAATGACCCTTCCAGGAAGAGAAGTGCTGCATTCTGTTAGAAAATTGGGATATTTTTTGTTTGTGTGCACACAGTTAATGTTTTTGTCTGTTTGTTTGCTGTATTTGGTGCTGGACAGTACATGGAATTTGGATGCAATAAGACTGATAGAATAAATGGCACATTTGTCCTTTGGAAGCATCTCTGAGTTAAGCCCTCTGTAATCTTTTGATTTATATAGCATTAAGTCTGTGTGTGGAGTGCAGTAGAGATTTGAAAACAGCAACACAAATGCTAGTTGGTTATGAATCTGAAGCAAGTTCTGAGCAGTGGGCAGCTGTGAAAAACTTCAAAAGCGATGTCTGTATTGTTTTTTTTTTGGGGGGGGGGTATATTTTTGTAATCTTTTATGATTTTACTGGATAAACACTGAAAAGAATGGAAGAATTAAAGATTTGCCTTTTTCTAATCCTTAAAATGCCTAATGCTCAAAAAACTTAGGGTGGAAAGAGATAGGAGCCTGGTTTTTAAGAACCTTCATTTTTCATGTGAAACTTGGAGGCTTAAGACAATTACTGTACTTGTTAATTTGGAATGATATGACTTGACACCACATCTGCCTGATGTGGTCATCTGCCTCCTTGTATTATGTTCTGCACATTTTGTAGCCACTTGTACAGCAGCAGATCAGCACTCTTGTTTAAGCTCTGTATTTACAGCCTCTCCTTTCCTTCCTTGTGATCAGAAGAGTGATCACTATACAAAACATGAGCAGGAGTTTACTCTTTCCCACAGTTAACCTTCTCCTGCTTCTCATCTACTGTAGCCTGTTTCTTTTTCTGAGCCTCCTTAACCACACAGACAACGTGCTCACACTGGTTACTTCCCTTTGTTTGTCTCAACTGCATCAGTAAGCTATCAGTATGCTACAAAAACATTTCTTCATCTTGTACATAAAAGACCTTGATTAGAATTACCAATAATGTTGGCTTCCAGTAGATAAACAAACAGCTATGTATTTGGAGTGAGAGGGAAAATGAAATCTTAGCTTTTGTTAATAAAGGACATTCTTCTATGTAGTGGTTTTGGCTTTGAGTCAACTTCGTTTTGTATCTCCTAGTAGGTAATCTTCTAGCAGGTGTGCAAAGCAGTTGTGCTGCTACATCTAGTGGTGTGTTGTTCATGTGCTGTGAAAGCATAAATCGTATCAATACGCACAGCAGTATAGAATAAAACTTCTTGTTATGAATCAAAAAGTAATTTTTCTTGGTTCAGAAGGTACATTGTGTGAGCTTCAAAAATTGCATTGCCAGTTTGAAGTTCTCTCCTTTTGAGTACTAGCATTTGCCAATTCATAAATGAATTCAGTAACTTCAGTTAATTAAGTTGAGAGAACTGTTTGTGGGCAAGCAAATTTTTTTATCTTGTAAGATAAGACTTTTACAGTGCCTAACAAATACTGTGATAAGACAAAAATATGAGTACTGCTTGAGACTACTAAAAATTAGCCAAATTAAATGGTTTCATTTGAAACACTTCATTATCTAAAAAACAACCACACGGCAGTGCATCAGGAAGTACTTAAGAGCTACTGCAATGGTAGATTCTAGCTGACTTAGTGTGTGCTGTTCAGATGATTACAATTGTAATGGGTACAATGCTGTACCTGGATGAAGTGAATGAAAGGCTATTCATCTTGACGTGACTGATCTTCACAACTCATCTGGCCCACAAATGTACTGCAGGAGAGTTAATATGCATTGCATAATTCAATGTGTAGTCATCAGCAACTACTTTTCTTCTCCTGTCTGAACTCTTCTGTTGGAACTAGACAAACATTCCTGAATGTTAATGACTTTCATAGAAGTGTGTTTTTCAGACTGCATGATGTCATTCAGCATTGGTGTACTTGAAGAAGGAATCTGGTGACTTATTTAGTACATCTTTGACTTGAATATACTCAGATTTATTCATCTTTTTTTTTTTTGAGCCAACAGTTTCATTTATAGGAACACTTCATAGTCACTGGGGAACACTATTCGTCATGACTTCCACCTAGACAGAGAGCTGCTGACCACAACCATCCAACCAATTCTTTATCCTCTGAATAGTCCATCCTTCAAACTCATCTCTCTCCAATTTAGAGGTAATAATACGGTGTGGGACCATGTAAAAGGCCTTGCAGAAGTCCAGGTAGATGCCATCAGTTGATCTTCCTGTAACTACTGAGTCTTGTCATTTCATAGAAGACCACCAGATGGGTCAGACATGATCTGCCCCTGGTCAACCCGTGCTGGCTGTCTTGGATCACCCACCCATTCCTCACGTGCCTTAATCTCTCCCAGGAGGATCAGCTCCGTGATCTTCTCAGGCACTGACAGGTGAGCCTGTAGTTCCCTGGGTCTTCTTTTCTCCCTTTCTTATAAATGGGAGTTACTTTTTTTTCCAGTCATTGGGAGCTTCACCTGACAGCCATGACTTTTTAAATGCTGATGGAGAACATCTTGGCCACCACATTAGCCAGTTCCTTCAGGATCTTGGGACATGTGTAACTTGTATGGTTACTCTTAACATCAAAAGGAAGCTATTTATTCTTATCTAGTGTTCAATATTAAAATTGAAGAGGAAAGTCTGATTTTGAATATGTACATTAAAAATGTCAAAGTATAAAGACAGAAAAGGTGCTTTCACAATGTGTGTTTATTTCATACTACTCCACCAAACTTCTTTTCTACTTACAGATATTTCAAGTAGGATTTTTAGATTTTCAGTACCTTTCTGATGTGTCATAAATCTAGTGTATGTTCTTATGCATAAACTATGATTTTCTCCATCTCTCTGGTTCTTGGCCAATGTTTAATTGCCTGTTCATGCTTATGAGAAATGAAAATGTAAATCTAAGGCATTTCTCAGACTTCTGTCTGTTAAGCTTGCTTCTTGCATACAGACTATAGAGGCATCATCCTCTTGTCACTGTGATCATGGCATTGTGATTCTGCCTCAATGTAAATATTTAGATAAGGTCCAGATTTTTAAATTTTTCTTAATTTCTCTAAAGATGTGTCTGAACTGTAGCAAAATGTGTAGCCACAGCTCAAACTGGAGAGTAGTAGTAATGTAACTATAGGTGGGTCAGTCTGCAAGAGCTGCCCACGAAGCTGGACTCTAGCAGAGCATCATCCTGATCATCATTTCTGCTGGGCTGAACTACTGTCAGACCAAGGCATGAATATCCCCTTTGAGTTTTCCTTTACTTTTTTTCATATACTTTTTTTTTTTTTTTTTAAATGTGTCCTCTGTCTTCCTCACAATAACAGAAAAGCGGCATAAATCTGCCAGAGATAGCTTTTGCTATCAAAACACAGTTTTTGTGTTTTGCACATGTTACTTTGACACACATTGTGGTGTTTTTGGTTTGATTTTTTTTTTTTTTGTTCATTTGTTTGGCTGTGGAATTTTTACTTTAACTTATCTTCGTGATTTTGAGTGATGTGAGAGGATAAAAGAGTTGCACAGCAGTAGCATACCCCTTCTGATAGCATATCCCAGCCCCACGTGGAACAAACATTTGTGGCTTTCAACTGCAAGGATCTGCAAACAAAAGAATTCTAGTATAATTATTCAGGAAATTGTTAATTTTTTTTGTAAATTTCTCCAATGTGCTTTTGATACTTAATCACCAGTTAGAAATGGTTGTGCTAATAGCATAGATTTTGCTATGGGACTTACTCTTAAATCATAGAATCACCCACCACCTCTCTGAGCAACCTGTGTCAGTGCCTCATCATTTCTGTTGTAAAAAAAAAAACAAATACCAAAACCAACAACTTTTCATTATATTCAGTCTAATTCTCCCCTCTTTTAGTTTGAAGTCACCTCCCAGTGTCCTATCACAACAACACCAGTCCAACTACTGACCCCTATGGGACGCTGCTCACAGAGATGGAGATCTCTGATCTCCGTCTGAACATTGAGCCCTTTACACCACTACCTGGGTCGGATCCTGCTGCTAGTTCTTTGTCCATCAAACAGTCCACACATCAAATGCTTATCTTTCCAATTTGGAGAGGTGGATGTTGTGGGGTACTGTGTGGAAGGCCTTACTGAGGTTCAGAGAGATAACAGCAGTGGCTTTTCCCTTGTCTGCTCTTGCAGTTACACCATCATAAAGGGCCACTGAGTTGATCAGGCAGGACTGGCTCTTGGTGAAACCATGCTGGTTGTCTTATATCACCTCTGTCTTTTCTGCGTGCTTTAGAACAGTTTCCAGGAGGATCTTCCCTGGCACAAAGGTGAGGCTGACAAGTTGGGAATTCTGTTTCTTCTCGTATGCTTAAGTGTAAACTGCTGAGGATGGAGACTATCATTCAGGATGTACAGTGCATAACATAATGAGTTGTGGTTTGTGACTAGAGCTACTGATTCCTGTGGTAATACAAATCCTAATTGCAACCATATGTCCCAGCTTGTTTACTGAGAGTTCTGCAGTGAGTTTCACGAGGTGTGTTGTATGTTGGTGATTTCTCTCTCTGACATTTATCCTGATAGGCTAAATCCTCAAATAGCTTCAAATAACCCCCTATAAAACAAAATAAAATAATAAAAAGACAACGACAGAAAACGCTGCCTGCCTGTGGAAGCTGAGGTCTGTGCTGTCACCTTCAGCTTCTGAAATAAACCATGATTAATTTTTCAGTCATCAGCAATTAAATGTACAAGTCTGTGCTTTAACCCTATCCTAGTATAAAATTAATATTTAACTACCAAAATCTGATAATTTCCTGACATGTATTGTGTTCATCAAACTCATGTTCTGAAACAGTTTTATTTGCTTTACAAATAATGTTATCAGGGGAGAGGAGAAAATACTCCAGAGCTTGGAATAAATTAAAAGCAGTCTTTGGCTCTGAAAGGGAGCCCACTTTGTAATTAAATATACCTAAAGAGTACACTTTTCACTGTTATGGATGTCATTATTCCAGACCACGAGAGGCAATGGTGCTGTTCCAGTGGACAAGAGAGGAACAGTGAGTTTACTAACCCGCTTGTTGCAGTAAATCCTTACATTAAATCTTTCAGTAATGCAGTAGAACTTTCTAATTCCTGCAGATCCAGCAGGGCTTATCATTTTCCAGTTAGCAGTAGACAATTTATGTAAGAGGTCGGATCTAGTACATGAATTTAGTTTGTGAATATAGCTCCCATGGTACAGGGCCATGATGTAGCAGTGCTTGGAGAGCTGAAGGCTGTGGGAAGCCCATGTGGGATCATAAAACCATAGAATGGTTTGGGTTGGAAGAGCCCCACCCCTTCCATGGGCTGAGTGCTCCCCAGCTCAGGCTGCCCAGAGCCCATCCATGGCCTTGAGCACCTCCAGGGATGGGGCACCCACAGCTCTGGGCAGCAGTGCTGGGGCCTCACTGCTTCTCAGTAAAGAATTTCCTCCTCTCATCTTCTGTCTTTTAGGTTAAAACCCTTCCCCCTTGACCTATCACTGTCAGACTGTGTAAGAAGTCAGTCTTCATCCTTATTATAAGCTCCCTTCAAGTGCTGGAAGGTCTCAGTGATGTCTCCCCAGAGCCACTTCTGGAGGATGGGGCAAAGAGTGGCCATGAAGGCGAGGCTGATGTGAAGCATCCCTGATGTCGGAACTCAAAATCAGATGAACGCTTGAATCTGTTTAATCACTAATGAAAATATTTGTGTGCATTAGAACAAATGTATTTCAAAATTGTCTGGTCTTGCAGAGTCATACAGAAACATTTTTTACTTACACAAAATTTTTTATCTGTGTTTCTCTAACTGTGGTCATAGTATGGAGAGTATGTTGAATTTTGTAATGTGAGGTAAAAGTATTTTGGCGAAATGAGCATCGTGTCTGTGATACATGCTTTCTTTGTGAGCAGAAGATGTTCTCCTTTACATTTGGGCTTGGAAATCTTTCCATCTTTCTTTTAGTTCCATGGATGGGAGCTGTACTTCCCTCTTTCTGTACACCCATGGAAGAGCTGAACTCTAAAGAATGATCTAAGATTTAATGAGACCTTTGACTAAAATGTTTGTCTCAAACCCTTAATACGATTATAACACAGTTATTTTTTACTTAATGTTCTAGAAAGGCAGTGGTAATTAAACATGTTCTGCCAAGCTGTAGTTTCCAACACAAGTATAAGATTTTTACATAACCTGATAAATGGCCATTTTTCCCTTTGAACAAGCCATTAAAAACATTTTCCTTCTTTCTGCAAAAGCCTTTACAGCCAAATTAGAGCAAAGCCAAGGAGATCATGTGCTGACAGTGTATTAGTAGAAACTATTTTAGCAGTTACAGATACAAATTTTGTTCCCCTCTCCTGAAGCCAGAGGCTATTATAGAGTAGATTTGGAACTTCTCTTTTCCGATTGAAGTTTTAAGTTATTGGTATGTGGTAGTTGTAGTGTGTAGCTGCAAACATTATTTTTCAGGACAGTTGGGTTTGTTTGTCAATTCTTCTCTTTCAAGCAAGTGGCATTTTCCAGAGTGACTCACTTTGGGGAAAGAAAAATGCTATTAAGAAGAGAAGAATGTGGCACCTAGAACTAGACATCCCGATGAAAAGAATGGATTGAATGGATTTCCATTATTGTAAAATGAATTTCTGTATTACATGGAAATTCAATTATTATCCTTATTGTGAATTTTAGCTTGCTCCTCAGTAATTTGATTTTTTTTTTTTTAATTCAGAATTTGCACCAACTTCAGGGCTGTGCTAGTGCCAACCGACATCAGCCTATTTGATAACTGCCCATGGTAGGTAGCTGTGGCTCCCATGGGTTGGGAGCATGGCTGTGATATGCTGGTGGATGGGAGGTAGCAGCTGTAGTGCTACAGGGAGAAGCCATCTGCTCCCACTAGCATAGGATCTGTCTGATGCTTTGATGGAATCCATGAGCTTACCAGAGCATCACCCTGGTCCTTCTGCCTGCTCTCACT